>NC_087309.1:63808538-63831038 GCF_015220805.1 Pogoniulus pusillus | reverse complement strand
TTGCAGATTTCTTAGAAGATTTCTTACATTTTTATACTTGTTACAGTTTCCATTTTGTTTACCTTTGCAGACTAAAGCAGAGCAGTGGATGCTATTTTTGAATTCTGTTTTGTTAATAGAAGATTCTAAGTTTACTTTGATCTCATTTTTTCTAATGTGATATGAACTACATTTTTGAGGCATATTTAAAGAATATTGTTGCCATAGCAGAATTCCACTATGATGAAATTTGTGCCAAATTTTATATTTGATTAGTAAGCACTGTAGTGATGAAGAGAATATATGGATTACTGTAAATTATCTAAGATAATTATGTGCATTATGAATATGTACAAAATGCCATTAATTTAGAAAGCAGTGCTTAAAGATGTTTGGTATTGTTAAACATTTGTAGCAGTAGCATTATTTACAGAGAGCAGCACTTGTGACAGCAAGGACATTCTTGCCATAAAGCACCACTTACTCATCATTAGGATGTTGGCAGTCCCCTCTGTCTCTTAAGTCTTGTGTTGGTGTTGGATTAATTTATGAGTTCTGAGCATAACTACATGCAAAAAGAGTATGTGCATTTATAATTGCATGCACTATGTGGAAATCCCATGGTGCTATATTCAAAGTGAAAACTAGAGAGATAAAGGTTTTTGTTTAATTATTTGGAAGCTGTCTGATTGCTTTTAAATTAGGGAAATATGACAGACAGTGACATGTAGAAGGAAATGGAAGAAAATAGAACAGAATCTTGATTATCAAGCAAATTATTTTTTGCTTTCTTCATTAGTGCTGGAGATGGTTTTTCCCCATCTTACGCATTCCATTTGCATGGTTACCGTTGAGACTGGTCACCAAGACTGCTTGAAATACCTGCCCTCAGGAGGGCTCTAAGGGACACAGAAAGGTCACATAATTAGACCTGATTTTAATTCATAGATACCTATTTGTCACAGTCTCTTTATGTTTCTGCTAGTTACACATTATTAACTGGAGTGAATTTTAGGATTTAAATTAGATACTTAAGTATGTAATATGCCGGGGCTGATCTCAAGTTAGAGTGCTAAGGATAGTTATACAATTATGTGTCCCTCACTGGATGTAACTTTGCAGTAATTAAACCTAATGAAATTTAGGCATTGTAGTCAGTATTTAAGTACTTAAGTATTGTTTTGGTAGCTGTTTCCAAGTTCTATTGGTAATATCACTTAAGTCAAGGTAATTAATGCCAGTTATCTGGAAAATGTAATACACAGAAATAAGATGCTATTCCAATCTTTATTTTTAAAAAACCTAGATTAAGCAATTATACTACCATCAAGCCCTTTCTATTTTTATTCTTGCCAGGGATATTTTGTTATAATTCTCCAAGCAATGTAACCTTTTTCTTCATATGTAGACTTCTGCTTTCCGTCTGCATTTCACTGCTTTCTTTGGGATATACTTTTAATGTTGGATTATTCAGCTGTAGACTTCCATGGAAGTAGGTGAGGAGAGGATGCTTTTTGGGAAACATTCCTCCCTCCCTTTGAAATATTTAGAAAAAATATTGCTGTTATAATTTGCTGATGTATAAATTTCAGTAATCCTTTGTAGCTAGATAACTAAGAAAAACTTCATGGAAGTCTGGTTTTGTACCACAGTACACAGGATTTGTACTATGAGGGTGGAACTTCAGGGTGCTTTTGTACTAGCAACAGATTACCATCAGCAGAATAGAACCCTGGTCTTGGATGTAATTCTCATGTCAAGTAGCAGTGTTATTAAGACAACAGAAAGCAGCAAGCAACTAAATAGCATCAAGCAGATACTATAATTTGTTGTACAGATGGCTTGCATGTAACTTCAAAATAAATAGTAGGTTCAGAATAGTAGTGATAAAGCCAAATAACATGGTTTTCCCAGTTGTGAAGTATTTGTATAAAGAATGACCTTTTTGTTTATGTTCAAGTCAGACAGTTGAAGATGCTTTTAAAACCTTCTAGTCACTTAGAGTGAAGTTGTGCAATTCTGGATTGGTAGCTTTAAAAGGTAGATCATATACATCACTGAAATAGTAAGTCTCAGGGTTATGAGAGAAGATTGGGGATATGAGATGAGCGCTGCTCAGTCCAGTTTACATTTGTCACTAGTGACTAGCTTTTAAAAAATGTATTAGCTGTGCATGGTGGTAAGTAAGTTCCAGCTGCAGGGGATTACTGCTCTGAGAGGGTCGGGGAGCTTGGAATGCCTTCAGTTCTATCAGGGGATTTGTGTCCCTCATCATTAGCCTTAGCATTACTAAAGCACTAAAGATTAAGAGCAGTCAGACCAGTGTCACCTGCTTGGAACTTCAGAAAAAAATTTACAAAACCATTATGGACAAAGTGAAATTTAAAAACAAACAAACAAACAAAAAAGTAATTACAACAAAACCAAACAACCACCTCAAAATTCTGAACCAAAAAGGGTTCTTACCCTTTAGAGAAGGGAGAAAAGGAGTGTAAGGCATGACATTGTGGAGAAGGATGAATCTCTCATGGTAATCTTCTAATACCAAGTGAAAGATTATGTATGTGACATGTAGGAAGTAAAGAAAAATACCTTCTAGAATTTTGGCAAAACGTAATGTGTCCATTGATGAATTATTCTCCCTAATTATTTAGTGTGTTGTAATACTAATTTACACCACAAACGCCTCCACAAATACCCTTCTGCAGATGAACAGTTTTGTGAGGAGTTTTAAAATCAAGATATGCTGCAATTTTAACAAAACATTTTCAAGGACTTTTGTTCCACAGGTTAGAAGTGAAGAAGTTTACTATGCTTTTTCAGGATTTTTTCCCCCCTCAAGAATAAGGCAAGTGAGCACCACAGAGCTTTACTTTTTTTTTTGGTGGATTTTGAAATTCAGCTTACATGCCAGCAAACAGTTTAGTGGCAGGAAGTTACTCCTAGTAGTGCAGTCATGAACTGGTAAACTAGAAGCATCTGTAAAAATTTAGAGGGAGTATCAGCTTTCTCAAAGCTCCAGCCCAAGACTAATGAGGTGCAAATGATAGCGCTGCATAACCCTTCTCCACCCCAATTGTGGAATGAGATATTGCGACAGAAAGAAATAAAGAAACGAGACAAAGATTTCAAAACTTACAGTGCTGTGAAACAAATACCAGGTTTTCAGAAGACTTTAAAATGACTGAGGTGAGCCAACCTGCATATTTTGCTAGCAAGAAATTCATACCTCCTTCCTCAACCGCAGACATATTTCCATGGCACTGAATACGGACAGATGGAGATTGTGGAGTAGTAGTTAATTTCTTTCTCTATGTGTGTGAAATTTTACCTGTTGATGTGATTGTTTTTATTAACAGTCGCTCTACTAAGAAGTAAAATTCTGCTCTTTTTTATCTTTGATAGATTCTTTTCTCTGCTCACGCTGCAGAAAAGAGAGGAAGGCGGTAGAAGTGCGATTAGTTTGAAGGATCATCTGGGGTGTGATCTGCTGTATCTTGACACCAGATGGCAGGTTTAGGCTGACGACTAAAACCGAGTTTAGCCTGGTCAAATGGCATCTCAATCTTTTACTTTCTCTGACCATACACAAGACAAAATACTACAAAGTCACAGCAATTATTTGAACTCTGACTGAGAAGTCATCCTCCATTTAATACTAAATTTATTAATTTTCTGTGCTTCTCACCTCTTCAGTGTTTAGAGGAAAGATTACTTCTCCTTGGCAACACCTAAAACGTTATTGTGCTGCTCATACCTTCTTCCAGCTATGAGTTGTGGGGGCAGAGGTGTGGTGCCTTTAAGTGGCTGATTCTTGTCATAACAGGTATGGCATTAGCCCTGCTGAGTAGTGACTAGAAGTGACAGCATTTCATTTGAGGTGCCTTGAGGGTATTCAGTCATCACTCCTACACAGCAATATGCCTTTGAAAGCACTGTATACAGTTGCTTGCCAGTGTGAACGGTGCTTAGTAAAAGCTAAGGAGATAGAGATTTGATTTCCATGTTTCTTTATTAACCAGATTTCCAGAGGAAACTGCTAGAAAATTAAGGACAGATCAGGGCCATACACTAGTCACTGTTCTGCTTCTTTCTATGTGTGTGTATACACATAAGTGGTCTTCTCCTTAAACCCCTTTCTTCTACCTTTCATTTAGTGCTTTAGTGCATATCTTTAAACTTCAGGCCACCCAGGACCTCAAATCTTCGTGCATGTACCAGCTTACTTATTTCTTCACCCTAGCTCCTATGTGTTCCCAAATTTATTTCCACCTACATTATAAAACAGGGTGCTTTTGTGATTCTTGTAGTTGTTCTTTGTGCTTCTTTGTCAAAGAATTGCAATAAAACTGAAACAGGAATGCAACGCTTAAGCTGTTACATAATCAAAGACTTTTTGCTTAGTAAGTTTATTACTGAATAATATGGCTTTAAAAATGCTTTATCTGAAATGGAGTGTATGGAATTCTTATTCTTGGTAGTTCAGTAAAAGCATAATAGCAGAGATCAGTAAAAAAATGTGATGGAATACCATATTTTACCTGAAAGTGACAAATCACAGTGTTGGTTTTTAAGCAAGCATGAGATTTTTATTATATATATTTTAACCTCTGCTTTTGTAATGAGTCTCAGTGACATCAGTCTGTTCTGAACTAGCCTTGGGCACTTTCCCTGTAAAGTTCTTAATGGATTGCTTTTTTTAAGGATTTAAAGTTCAGTCATTTTAGAAGACCACTACTGCAAATATGACATGCCTATGCTGCTAACAGTTTGCCAATATTCAGTATTGTATTTGCATCGATACATTGTTAAAAATTTAGTTCTAGAAGCAACAATGCAAAATGGAGGAAGGATGAAAACACCTGTCCTCTGATGCTAAAAGAAAAAATCTTCATCTTTTACCTTTTATTCTTTTGAAAATTACTAATTAAACTGGTCCAGCCTGGTCCAACTTGTAAGAAGTTTATATTTGTGCAAAACACTTGTCTCTCTCACTATGAATTTCAAGTGAAGTGCCTCAGTACAGATTCCTAAGCTGACTTTGGCAGTGTTAAACACACTTTTTTTTCCCTTTTTTTTTTTTTTTTTTTTTTTTTTTTTTTTTTTTGGTGAGAAGAAAGATGTTTAATGTTTGCTTTAGCAGTGGAAACAGTGGATATATTCTTTACTAGTAAGCATATATTTTTTATGTTTCCTCCTTTTTTTTTAGTACTTCTTTAAATGCTATTTGATGTAAAAGGGAGAGACCTTTGTCATTTATGTTTATAGCATGGAATGATAGAATGTTAGCGGTTGAAAGGGACCTCCAAAGATCATCGAGTCCAACACCCCCTGCAAAGCAGGAGCACAGGAATGCTTACAGGCAAGTTTTGAAGATCGCTAGGGAAGGAGACTCCACAACCTCTCTGGGCAGCCTGATCCACTGCACTGTGACTCTCACAGTAAAAAAAAAAAAAAAAAAAAAAGAAAGAATTCTCATTTTGAGGTGGAATATATATGCCAATAGGAACCTTCATTGCTATGAGAGATCCTCAAGTGCATTTTCATGGTGAGAGGTTAATGAATTGAGGCTCAGCAATTCTGGTATACTATGGATTGTTGATGAGTCTTTTCAGGATCTTGAAAGGCCTGTAGCAGACATACACAAAAGTTATTAATGATGATGTAGTCTTTTAGTATATTAACACAAAGCTGATGGCTAAAATGTGGGAAGTTTTGAGATATAATGATGTCTGCAAAGTAAATTAATTACGCATATGAAACCAAAGTTCTGACTGGATTTCTAGAAAATGGTACTATCAAGAGCAGAGAAATTTCATTTTAGGAGCAGTGTTCATTAAGTAGTTGGTAGTTTAGAGATCTCTAGCATGAATGAAGAACTCTCTCAAGCCAAAATAGTTAAACATATTTGAGAATGAATTAATTTTGATATGATAGGTCTAGTCTGCAGAATCATCATGTGTTAAATTGGCTCAGTATGCTGTCCAGATTAAGTAACAGCTGGAAAACTCAGATTCTAAATCTGGATTCTAGTTTAGCTCTGCAGATTTGATTGGTTTCATTCAAATCATTTAGTGCTGAGCAATGAGCAAATACATGGGTTGGCTTTTTTTTTTTTTTTTTTTTTTTTTTTTTGGTAAGTATTAATGTACATATTTTTGAGACAAATGAGCACAATCTTACACTGTAGTTTGCCAAAAAGTCTGATTAGACCACCTGTAAACATACTGTGATAAATTCTGTCCAGTGATGCTGTTGAGGTTTGAGGGGTAGTTCAAGACAACACTGGGTTTGTTTTTGTTTAAAATCATATGTAAGTAGACATTGGTGGAAAGAGGCAAGGGCAGGTCAGGTAGGATGTTGCAGGATATTGGGATGTCAGTGACAAGGTTTTAATAGTTTTGATGACCTCTTGGAATTAAAGTACATCCCTGGTTGATTCTATGATTCTACATACATACTGGCATAATGTGAGAAACTTCAGCATACACAAAATCCATGAAATGGTATAACTGAATTAACTTGAGGATGTAAAGAATGTTTAAAAACTATGTTTCCCTTTTACTCTTGTCTTTCAGTAAATCCTGACTGAAATAATATTTGGTCAGTTTTCTCAAATGACATTCATTTTTTAATACATATTTTGGGCACATTTGTTTTCTCTGCTTTCTCCAACTTTGGTAGCCTCTTGTACTTTCATGTCTTAACTTTTGACTCCTTTCTTTAAAGTAGGTGAACAGAAGAACTTGTGGCTTATTCTGGAAATAAACACAATTCTGCTATGTGAGCAGCATAGTGTGTTGGAGGTGCTAGTCTGCATTTCAGAAAGCTGCATATACTTTGAAGGCTGATCATGTCTCTGTATATGTTTATGCTCTGCTGAGCTGAGAGCCCACTCACTGCTTCTGTCTTTATACTGTAATGTAAATTAAATAAATAAAGTAGAAAAACTGTATTATTTGATAAGCTAGAAAGGGGTTGATCGGAATTGACAACTGCTAAAAGGAATCCTTAACTGTAGTGCCTAACCGTTTTTCTGGCTATACAGTACAAATGTGTTCTGCCCAGCTTAGCCAGAACAATATCTCCAGCTAGTTATTAGGCTCAACTCCAACTTCACCTCAGGCAAAATTTACGTAGCTATACTACTGTTTGTCAGGTAATTAAATGGAAAAGAAATAGGAACCTAAAGTTTTTGTTGGGTGGGTGGTTCTTTGGTTTTTGTTTTTTTGGTGTGGTGTTTTGTTAGTTGTTTTGTTGTTGTTTAAGTTACATATAAATAAATAAGTGTTCCAGTTGAGCAAAGAAGAAAAATGTCAAAGGCTTAGAGTAGCTGGCAAAACTTCTGTCTGAGATTTGCATGTGAATTCATGGATGTTAAGCCACTTTTGTCCCTCAGACACATCAGAGCTGTGCCGAAAATGTGGGCAATCTCCTGTTACTTGCAAGTCTGTCTGGATCGCTCGAGCACAGAGCAGATGAAGGACGTGGGACAGGGATCAGAACCTGTCAAGTATCAACTGCTATATGTGAAACTGAGTAGCTCAGGGGCGGTCCTTATCTGTCCTGTCTTCCTCTGTGGGTGAAGGAATTGTTTCACATTTTCTACCTGGTCCTCTTGTAGCTAGAGGATGTGCAGCAGAACTGCCAGTGTTTTCAATAGAGCAAGAGCGCACAGTCTCAAACTGTGTCAGGACAGGTTTAGGCTGGACATGAAAGACTGATTGCCCAATGGAATGGGCTGCCCAGGGAGGTGGTAGAGTCGCCATCCCTGGAGATGTTTAAAAGGAGGCTGGATGAGGCGCTTAGTGCCATGGCTTAGTTAATTAGAAGGGTTAGGTGATAGGTTGGACTCGATGATCCTAGAGGTCTTTTCCAACCTGGTTAATTCTGTGATTCTGTGATACATCTTGAAATCTGTTGTGTGCAGTTCAAATTATCATTTATTACATTTTCAGTCTGGGGTAGGATTTAGAAAAAGAAAAGTATATTGTATGATGATATTTGATTAATACTAGGATTTCTGAGGACACTACTATTTGCAGATATAATTTCCAAATTGATATTGTTGAATGAGTAGTGATTCACAGGACCCAAAAGAGAACCTGATGTGTATCAGAGTATGAGGAATGACTGCCAGTTAACCTGTATGTGTGATGCACACCGGGCACTGTAAGGAACCTAAGTACAATAATGCAGTTAGCTTGACAAATATAGATAAAAAAAGTTGTCCCATAAATAGTTTTGAGAAACCTTCAGAGGAAAAAACTGAAAGATTGCCTGTACTTAAATTTGGTTTTATGGTCATTGGCCAAGAATGGTTAGGTTTGTTTTACTTAGTCAAGTTTAGCTACTGCTAAGTTTTACATTGTGTTTAAAAGAGACTTTGAAAGCATTCTGAGGCTATGTGTAGTCTGTTTTTTTTAATGTATGTTATTGCCAGAACATTCTGGAAGCAGTCTTGGTGTGTCATGAATTGTTTCTCATCAATACCAAATCAAAATGGTAGAAGCATTGGGAACTATGAATTTACATGCCTCTACTTAAGGTATGCCATCCAGAGAGGCCTGAACAGACTGGAGAGGTGGGCCCAGGCCAACCTCATGAAATTCAACAAGGCTAAATGTAAGGTCCTTCACCTGGTTCAGTGCAATCCCAAGCACAAATACAGGTTGGGTGGCAAATGGCTGGAGAGCAGCCCTGTGGAAAAGGACCTGGGGGTCTGAGTTGATGAAAATGTGAGCCAGCAGTGTGCACATGCAGCCTGGGCAGCAACCGTGTCCTGGGATGCATCAAGAGCAGTGTGGCCAGCAGGGCAAGGGAGGTGATTCTCCCCTTTTACTCATCTCTCGTCAAACCCCACCTGGAATACTGTGCACAGTTCTAGAGCCCTCAACACAAGAAGGACGTTGAACTGTTGGAGAGAGTCCAGAGGAGGGCCATGAAGATGATCAGTGGGCTGGAGCATCTCTGCTATGAGGACAGACTACCAGAATTGGAGCTCTTCAGCCTAGAGAAGAGAAGGCTTTGAAGAGATCTTGTAGTGGCCTTCCAATATCTGACAGGGACCTACAGGAAGGCTGAGGAGGGATTACTTACAAGGTCTTGTAATGACAGGACAAGAGGTAATGGGTTTAAACTGGCAGAGGGGAGATTTAAACTAGATGCTAGGAAAGGGTTCTTTACAGTGAGTGTAGTGAGACACTGGCACAGATTGCCCAGGGAGTTTGTGGATGCTTCCTCCCTGGAGGTGTTCAAGGCCATGTTGGATGAGACCTTGAGCAACCTGTTCTAATGGGAGGTGTCCTTGGCTATGATGGAGGGTTGAAATTGGATGATCTTTGAAGTCCCTTCCAACCTAAACCGTTCTATGCTTCTATGACATTCCCCTTTCACACTTTAACACATGGATGCATAATATGCAGACATTACTGGCAGTATTACCTTTTGGTTTTGATTTCTAAGATCTAGATTTTCTCTCTTTTTTGCTGTGGTTTATGTTCTCCCAACTTCTTACCAGCCTCTCATTTTAAGTCTTGGAATATGTAGGACTGCTCAGCTGCTCATAGAAGTTACCTATAAGTACTGATAGGAATTAGATAGATTAGATTAACATGTGTATGTAAATGCATATTTCTCTGTAGGCTGTGGATCCCGTGTTAATATACTAATATCCCCATCACAGATTTAAGAGGCCTGCTTCTCTTTATTGTACTAATAAGATATTTATGGGCAGGGAGCTGTGCATCAGTGCACAGTTAACTGATCTTTTGCCTCTGGAGAGACAACTTTGAAACCTCTGAAGTCAAAATGAAAACAGGCTTACAGTTATTATCCAAGCCCTGCTTTGTGCCATCCTACAAAACAAGTTGGCCATGCAATTATGGCAATCTCTAGCCATGAAAGTTGAAGAACAAAAATAGGATTTATGACCCTGTGGAGATACTAAGATAACTGTCAGATACTTTTGATAATTACTGTATTTCGGACCCTTTTTGTAATGTTATGAGAGTCATCTCAGCCAATAATTTCTGAGAAAAATAAACAGTTGTCCGATTCATCTGGAAAGTCTGCAGGGATTGTGGAGTGCTTTGGCCTCAGGTCTGGGCAAGGCAAGAAGTAATCTCAACAAAAATCAATTCGCATAGTACAGAATATCCAGTTGTCTGGTCCTGGAAATCTAGCATCAGAAATAATTTCTGAAGATGAAATTTTTATGCTAAGTCAAGGACTCCGCATGTGTTTTACATTCTTTGAGAGACTGCCATTCAGCTGTCAAAAAATATGAGTTTCTCATTCACATTCAAGCTCATTTTGTCAGGTTTCTCTTATTTTTCAAGCGGACTATACACAGTGTGATTCCCTCAGAAACAGGCAACGTAGCCATTAGCACTGCTCATCAGAATGAATTTTTATGAAAATGCAGAATTGAGCCTCCAAACTGGCTTTTGCAAATGATGCTGGAGAAATGTTTAAAGCTTAGTCTTATTTTCTTTTTTTTCTTGCTTGTCATCTCTTTGGGACTGCACTGTCAGACAGTCTTGAGACCTTCATAAACTGTCAATAGGAATGTGATACAGCATCTCACAAGTTTTCAACACTGTTTTGCTCCAGAGCCTGTTCTTAGTCATTCTCAGAAACTCATCAAATAAGCATTTTGAAGTGAATTGTTATGAGAATAATGTGACTGCTGTTTTATAGTGGAGGAAAGTTGTTTCACGCCATCTGTTTATGAGAACCTGGGAAAAAAATGTCATTTTGTAGTGTGTGCAGGACAACTGGGTCATCAAGCCCAGTCACCATGGGCTCGTGAAGGACAGGTCCTGCTTGACAAACCTGATCTCCTACAACAAGGCGACCCACTTAGTGGATAAAGGAAAGGCACTGGATGTTTTTTTATCTACACTTTAGTAAAGCCTTTGACACTGTTTCATACAATGTCCTCCTGGAGAAACTGGCTGCTCATAGCTTGGGTAAGAAACTGGCTGGAAGCCTGGGACCAATGAGTGATGGTGAATGGAGTTAAATCCAGCTGCCAGGCAAACAGTGGTGTTCCCCAGGGCTCAGTATTTGGGCCAGTTCTCTTTACTATGTTTTGTCAGTGATCTGGGCATGCAGATTGAGTGTACCTTCAATAATTCTGCAGATTGCACTAAGCTGGAAGGGAGTGTGGATTTGCTTGAAGGTAGGAAGGCTCTGCAGAGCGACCTGGACAGATTGGATCAATGGCCCAAGGTCAGTTGCATTAGATTTAACAAGTGCCAGGTCCTACACTTGGGCCACAACAACCCCATGCAGTGTTACCGGCTTGGGGCAGAGTGGCTGAAAAGCTGTTCAGTAGAAAAGGATCTTGGAATGCTGATTGACAGCCATCTGAACATGAGCCAGCACTGTGCTCAGGTGGCCAAGGAATAGCATTGGCAGCAGGACCAGAGACTGTACTGCTGTACTTGACATTGGTGAGGTTACCCCTTGAGTACTGGGTTCAGTTTTGGGCCTCACAAAACAAGAAGGATGTTGAGTTGCTGGAGCATGTCCAGAGAAGGGCAATCAAGCTGGTGAAGGGTTTGGAGAATAAATCTTAGAAGGAGTGTCTGAGGAAGCTGAGATTTTTTTCTCTGGAGAGGAGGAGGAGGGTGAGGGGAGACTTTATTGCTCTCTTCTACAACTACCTGAAAGGAGATTGCAGTGGAGTGAGGGTTGTTCTCTTCTCCCTAGTAACAAGTGATAGGATGAGAGGAAATGGCCTCAGATTGTACCAAGGGAGATTTAGATAGGATATAAGGAAAGAGTGGTCAGGCATTGGAATAGGTTGCCCAAGGAGGTGGTAGTATCACCATCTCTGAAGGTGTTAAAATAATGTGTAGACATGGCACTTCAAGACACGGTTTAATGTCTAGGTCAGCAGTTGGACTCAATGATCTTAAAGGACTTTTCCAACTGAAACAATTCTATGATTCTGTAAAATTAGAGATCCATCAGTTCTAGGCTTAAAAGGACTGAACTCCAGAATTAAAATTCAGGCTAAGAACACTGTTGTTGGTGCAGCAAGATTTTTATTTTGTTTTATTTTATTCTGCTGTGCTTTTACATTGTGGTAAAACTCTGTCACTTACTGTATCATTTCCTACTGGGCTTTTTCTTGAAGATCCTGAAGAGATTCAGAAAAACTAAACTGTCATCAAGCCATGTCTGAAGGCTGTCTCATAAAACAGATGGTGCAACTTACTGAAAACTATGCTAGAATTTTCTCTTACAAGAAGTTGCACTGTTGATTTTATTAGCTCTGACAAAGCTAACAAGTTGACTCACGTTATTTTATTCTCTTGGAATGGAGTGTGGCCATATTTGGCTGTAGGATATCCTGCAGTTGTATGCAACCTAGGACAACACTGCATATTTGTTTAGTGCAGATGTCATTTGAACACTTTATACTCCTGAAAGCCTCATTTGGTGGACATGTTGGTGACTATCTCACATCACGAAGATTTATAAGTAGAAGTGAAAATCAGGCAATAGTTGCCATATTTTGCTTTTCCCTTCACCATTGCTTTACACATTAGAAAAGTTTGGTATCTACTAGACTCGCTTTTTTTTCACTGGGCATCTTGGAACCAATAACTTAATTTACATTTCAGTTTCTTGAGAGGTCAGAGCAAGAAGATACCTGTGACCAACCTTCAGCTTAGATAGCAAAACTGTCATGAACAGATGATGAGAAGCATGACTGCCATGCTTTATATTAACAAGTTGTTAATATAAAGCTCTACTTGTTGGGAAAGCAGGCAGTCTGTGGAATGGATGTCTTTGTCTGAAGCCTGTAACTAACTGCCAAATGGATTTAGCTGTTTCAAGACACAGCAGGTCACAAATGGGAAAAGATGGATGATGTCCTATGTGCTGCTTTCCAGGACAGAGGATAGCCTGAGGTCTGTTTCTTCCCTTCTGATGTCAACAAGAAATGCCAGTGCTTCTGCTCCAAGATTATTGTATTCTTGATTTTGTGGGGAAAGATATTTAGGCATAGTTTCCCTGACTCATCTTCTATTAACAATCCTCCCCAAGGTGAGACAAGAAATAACATGATTGATCCTTCTGGCTCCAGCTTGGCTGAGGCAGTTCTGACTTCAGCACCCAGCCTTTGTTCCTACTCAGTTTCATAGTGAACTCTCACAGATTTAACACCTAAACCTCACATCCTTCCACATTACTTTACAAGCAGTGAGTGGCTTCCAGACTTGAAATCTAACTTGCTCATCTCCAACCAAAACTATTTTCAATAACAGCAGAAAATGGAGGAAGAATAGCAAAATCAGCTGCACGAGCAGTGTTTTTTTTACATAAATGCTATGAAGTTGATGCCTCTCTCATGTCTTTATTAACCATATGACTGTGGATTATTTTTCAACCCTAGTAAGTTTTTACCTGGGATCATCTTAGGTTCATTTTCATGCATCTCCAGAGTGCATCCAGATGTGGTAGGCATTTCCTCCTTGTCTCTCCACCCAGCCCCTGCCAGTACCATGGTTATTTTACTAACTAGGATCTGTGTTTTGGTGAAGTGTCCTGTTTCTCAATGTGTCTGAGTTCTTGCTGTGCACCTTTCAGTGTAAACTGTTTTGGTAGGTTATAACTGTGACTAAAGTGGTTGAAGATAAAGATGCTAATATTTGTCTGCCTTCTGCCTCTGCCTTCCCCTCTTTGACTTCATATATCTCTCTTTTAATATGTTTTCAGCCTTAGGTCAATGACTGTTGTTTGCTTCAGTGTGGACTATATCCATTCCTGAGATGTAAAGATAGGCAGCCAGAGGCTCCAGCAGCAATTTTACCACTCACTGTGCCATTGCAGAAGTATCATGGCATCATGATTTCTTGGGAATTGCATTCTTTTTTCAACTATATGTTTATCTAATGTTTGGTGGCAAATGCTGCATACAGGCAAGCCTTTTTTACGTTTTGTCTCATGTAAGGGGCCATTAATGCCAACTATGTTTCCTCCTAAGACAGCAAATGTAACCTGAAATGACTTGCAGTAACTTTAGCACTAATAAGCATTGACATCATGGCCTTTCTGAAGACAAAAAAAAATCATCATAGCAGTAACTCATAAAAATAGTTCCTCTTCCCATATCTCAAGTGATGCTGTGATGAGACAAAATATAGTCTTTGTTATGCTAGTGTTACTGAGATTCTCATCCTTGGAAACCATAATAGTCTCTCTGATCATAGGATCATAGAACTATTCTGGTTGGAAAAGACCTTTAAGATCATTGAGTCAAACCATTATCTGCCTCTTAACAAGTCTGATGCTAAACCATGTCCTTTATCACCACATCTATGCATCTTTTAAATACCTGCAAGGATGATGATTCAGCCATCTCCCTGGGGAGCCTATTCCAGTATTTGATAACCCTTTCACTGAAGAGGTTTCTTCTCATTCTCAATCTAAACCTCCCCTAATGCAATTTGAGGCCATTTCCTCTCATCCTATTACTTATTAGTAGGGAGAGGAGACTGATGTCTGTCTTGCTACAGCCTTCTTTCATGCAGTTGTAGAGTGTGGTAAGATCTCACCTCACCTTCCTTTGTTCCAGACTAAACAATCCCAGTTCCCTCAGCTAGTCCTCATAAGAACTGTTTACCAGCTTTGTTACCTTTCTCTGGATTTGCTGCAGCACCTCAGTGTCTTTCTTGTCATGTGGGCCCTAAAAGTGAACCCAGTACTCAAGATGTGCCTTTCCAGTGCTGAGAGCATGGAGACAATTACTTCTGTGGTCTTGCTTGTCACACTTTTTCTAGTACAGGCCAGAATGCTGTTGGCCTTCTTGGCCACTTGGGTACACTGCTGGCTCAGACTCAGATGGCTGCCAGGCAACATCTCCAGGTCTTTCTCTGATGGTCAGCTTTGCAATCACTCTTACCTTAGCCTCTGGCATTGCAGAGGTTTGTTGTGACTCTAGTGCAGGATCTGGCACTCAGGCTTGATCAGTGTCACACATTTGCCCTCAGGCCATCGATCCAGCCTGTTCAGGTCCCTCTGTAGATATTTGCTATCCTCCAGCAACTCAACACTCCCTCCCAGATTAGTCTCATTGAAAAATGCACTCAATCCTCTTGCTGAGATCATTGATAAAGATACTAAAGAGAACTGGTTGCAATGCTGAACCCTGGGGAAGACCAACAGTGACTGGCCACGAGCTGGATTTATCTCCAGTCAGGACCACCCTTTGGGCCTGGCCATCCAGCTTATTACCCAGCCAAGTGCCCACTTATCCAGGTAGGATGGTACTCTAAGGGAAAGTGGTGGTAAAATGAACTCTGACCACAGAGGCCAATCAACTCTCAAAGAAGATTGCCCACATTTAAGTTGCCTTCTGTCCCACTGAGGGAATCTCTTAGTGTAGGTGTTCATAGTGTAATGAGAAAACAAACAAAAAAGCCATGAAATTGTAAGGAAGTTTGTGCTTGTAGTGCATTTATTCATGCTTTCCTTTTCCTTGCTTTTGAAACCAGCTACCTTTAGTATTTATGCTTAGCTCAAAGTTTTAAAAGGTTTTTTAAATGTGCAAGCAGCACAGACATCTTGAAATTCCTACTGAAGTCACTTTGCTGAAATCGATTCGAGTTACTTACTAAAGTGAGTGAAATCAGGATTTAATGAATGATTTTTCTGCAAAAAATTGCCTCTTCTCTTTGTCTTTCAAGACAATTATAAGTTTCTCTATTTGTGTATGTATCATATATGTCACATAAATATGAGAGGCAACACACACACAACTGACATGTGATGCATTTTGGTTTCCTTTGAGATTTGATTGTATGCTGAATACCATTATCCCTCTGAATGCCTTAGGACTTAAAGTTAATATGCAGTGAGAAGGCACTAGTGTGTCCCTGTGGACCTATGTGGTTTACATTTGTAATTCAGTGTAGGAGTACAAATGATACAATGCTGAGTGACTCCCAACTTTACTCTGGGTGTGGTGCCTGACAGATTGTTAAATTTCATGTTGGAAATCTTTTATTAGGTTTCTTTCTTCAATATTCTTTATAAATTGCCTTGTTTGTCATTTGACTGAAGTGCTGTCGTCATCCCTGCCTGGGATTTCATTTATTCTCCTTTCTCTGTGGTGATCACAGACAGACTAATCGAAGACAAAAGATGTGTGTACATGATTAAATGATTGCCTTCCCCTTCCTTCAGTTTCTTAGATGTAAGTTGGGTGTGTTGATGTTCACAGTCATGGATTAGAAAATTTAGGACGTTAAAATTTTATGACTACTAAGTCCTACTTTCCTTAAAAGAGGTTTTTTCTTTTTATTGGGACAGTGTGGTGAATAAAGTGCATGGTTCCCACCCTCCTGTAGAAGGAGTGTTTAAGGTAGCGCATTAAAGAAATGAGGAGCAAAATCAAGCTGGACTGGAACACTTAGTGTGCAGCCCATTGATCCATGTTGCCATGCACTCTTGTTCCTAGCACGCAATGCATAATCAGAAGGGACAAGACAAACCAAATCCTTTTAATCCACAGAGGTTACAGTGTTCCAGGCGCAAGTTCCAAGAGTCATAAGTACCATTTGCTGTGCTAAGGTGATACAGTTACATGTCTTTCAAAAGTGCCCTCAAAAGTATGCAAGAAGAAATAATGGTGAGGCACTTGTAAATTTATTAAAAAAAAAAAAAAAAAAAAAAAAAAAAAAAAAAAAAGAAGAAGAAGAAGAAAAAGAAAAAATATATAGGTTGTCCAAGAGGGAGTGAACTGGGCATTGCGTAGCTGAAATTTCCTCATGTACAGATGCTTAAAATAGCAAATACTTGGCTTATCTATAGCATCTTTACCATCAGGTAAGTAAGCCTTGCAGCATGCCTGTGCATACTTAGATTTTATTGCTTTAATTTTGCATGCAAATAAACAGAAACATGTAATGATTTTTTTTGCCCAGTGCCACATAGCACATCATTCCAGGCTGAGGATTAACTCACATTCAGTTGCTTTTCCTAACCACTGGATGTAGATCCTCCCTGCTGACTTTTACATGTCAAATTACAGTTAAGCAAGTATGTAAGTGTAGATTTCTCTTCAAAAATAACATTTTGTATATTTATTAACAACCCATTACATTCTCTACTGCTTCTTACCCAAAGGATACCTATAATTTTAAAAATACAATATCTGCTTGTGTATGTGGCAAATCACAAATAGAAGTAATTGGTGGAGTGAAATGCAGAAAGCAGATTAACAGTATAAAGTAACAGGGTGCATGTAGTAAGACCCTGGAGAGTGAAATGGAAAAGTGAGCAATATCCAACTGTCTACATGAAACTGTAGTGTAAATTCAATATATGCTAAGTTTATATAATCTGTTATTTTTGTTCAAATGCAGGAGCCAATACCCATGTTTTATGAAAAATTGTCAGCTGAAAGAATGTGTAATTCCTTAAAAGTACTTTCTCCTTATTGAAAATTTTCCCCTGAGATCTCAAGGTACCTTGCAAACAGAAAGCACAGATGCTGCTGTAATAATTGTTGTGGAAGTAAGAGAAGGATCAGCAGAACTGCTGCCTTGGATTTTGAGTGGGAAGACTTTGGCCTGTTTAGGAGACTGGCTGTCAGACTTTCTTGGGAGGCAGTCTAGAAGAGTCCAGAAAGGCTGGACATTCTTCAAAATGAAGTTTTAAAGGTGCAGGAATACTCTGTCACCATCTGCTGAAAGATGAGTTGTCAAGGATGGAGACTAATGTGACTCAATAGAGACATTTGGTTGCCAGTCATGAGAAAAAAAGGAAAATTTATGGTCTTCGGAAGGTGGAGTGGGCCACTCAAGAGGAAATCAGACTTGTGAGGCAATGAAGGGAAAAATCAGAAGGTCCAAAGCCCAACTAGAAAGTAACTGTCTTCAGCTGTTAAAGACAAGAAGAACTGTTTTTACAAATATATTACCAAGAAAGGGAGGAGTAAGAGCTTCTGTCCCTTATTGAGTGCAGCAGGCTAATGTACTCGACAACTTCTCTTCTTCAGGCTTTAGTAGTGTGATGGTTTTGGGAGTTACCTGACACTCCACCCTCACCCTCCCACAGTAAATTCACCCAGACTAGACAGAGCTGGCTGGAAGTTAAGAACCAGTTTGCTGGGTGCACAGGCCCCTGAGCTGTAAGAAACAGATGAATGAATCCAAAGGTTAAAGACTTACTACACCATTTATGCATACATTTCTATGGGGATGGATGGCATACACCTGAGACTTCTGAGGGATCTGCCAAAGCTGCTCACCAAGCCCCTTCCCCTCAGTGACCAACAATCCTGGTTGTCTGGTGAGGCCTCAGCTGGCTGGACTTCAGCAAATGTGACACCCATCTGTGAGGACCAGAAGGAAGACCCAGGGAACTACAGATGTGTTAGTCTGACATCAGTGTCAGGGAAGGTCACAGAGCAGGTCATGTCGACTGCCATTAGGCAGCACATGCAGGACAACCAGTTGATCAGGCCCAATCCACATGGGCTCAAGAAGGGCACATCCTGCTTCAATAACCTGTCTCTAAAGGGGCATGTTAAGTGAATGAAGGAAAGGCTATGCATGTTGTTTACTGGACTTCAGTAAAGCCTTTGACACTTTACCACAACTTCCTTCTGAAGAAACTGAATCCTCATGGCTTGGATGGGTGGACGCTTGGCTGGGTAAGAAATTGGCTGGATGGCCAGGCCCAGAGAGTGATCCTGAATGAAGTTAAATCCATCTGGCAGCCAGTCACTGTCTATGTTCCCCAGGGCTCAGTACTGTGACCAGTTCTCTTTATCAGTGATTGAGCAAGGGGATTGAGTGCATCTTCAGTAAGTTTGTAGATGACACTAAGCTAGGAGGGAGTATTGAGTTGCTGGAGGGTATTAAAGATCTACAGAGGGACCTGGACACAGAATCATAGAATAGTGTGGATTGGAAGTGACCTCTGAAGGTCATCTAGTCCAACCACCTCTGCAGTAAGCAGGGGTGTCCTCAAGTAAATCAGGTTGCCCAGAGCTTTGTCAAGCCTTAGTTTGAATACTTCCAGGGAAGTGGTCCTAACCACCTCCCTGGGCAACCTGTTCCAGTGTTCCCCTATTCTCATGGTAAAGAACATTCTAACATTCAATCTAAATCTGCTTTTCTCTAGTTCAAAGCCATTGCCCCTCATCACTGCAGGCCTTTGTAATCAGTGTCTCTCCATCCTTCTTGTATGCCCTCTTCAGGTACTGAAAGGTTGCTGTTAGGTCTTCCTGGAGCTTCCTCTCTTCCAGACTGAACAACCCCAGCTCTCTTGGACTATCTTTCTAGCAGAGGTGTTCCAACGCCCTGGTCATTTTTTGTGGTACTGCTCTGGACCTGCTGCATCAGGTCCATGTCTTTCCTATACTGAAGGCTGCAGACCTGGACACAGTACTCCAGGTGAGGTCTGTCTAGAGCAAAGTGGCAGAATGACCTCAAGGTGACTGATTGATGGCCCAAGGGTGAATGTGTGACACTGAACAAGAGCATTTATGTTGCACTGAAGAGGACTAAGTGCCCCATCCTGCACTTAGGTCACAACAACCCTCCACTACAGGTTCAGGGAAGAGTGTCTGGAAAGCTGTGCAGCAGAGAATGACTTGGAGGTGTTGACTGACAGATGGCTGAATATGAGCCAGCAGTGTGCCCAGGTGGCCAAGAAGGCCAAAAGTGTCCTGGCCTTTATGAATGAAAGTGTGACAAGCCTGCAGAAAAGGAAGCTGAGGGAGACCTTATTGCTCTCTACAACAGTCTGAGAGGTGACTGTAGCAAGACAGGTGTCCGTCTCTTCCTGCAAGTGATAGGATAAGAGGAGATGGCATCAAATTGCACTAGGGGAGGTTTAGTTTAGGTATGAGTAGAAACTTCTTCAGTGAAAGGGCTGTCAAACACTGGAATAGGTTCCCCACAGAAATGGCTGAATCATAATCCCTGCAGGTGTTTTAAAGATGCTTAAATGTGGTGCTAAAGGACATGGTTTAGCACCAGACTTGTTATAGTGATATAATGGTGGATTCAGTGATCTTTAAAGTCCTTTCCAGCCACAGTGATTACATTGTGAATTTCTATGAATTTACAGGTTATTTAGGGCTCAATATCTCCAGTTCCAAGTACCTTTAATTTCTGTCATACGGAGGAGTTTCTTCAGGATCAGTGTGAGAAGGAAGAATGTACATTGTATACATGTTCACTACTCTGTGTATGATGTTCATCTTCCATCACAAGGTTGGAGCAGATACTACTGTACATAGGTTATACCTTACTTCTAAAGAAGATGAATTTTATGACATCACTCAGCCACAGTGAGGACTTGATGTGTTAACGTCTCTCTGTTAATGTTTAGTTACTATGTTAGGCTTTGTTTTCAGTTACTAACAAATAGGTTGACAAGAAATCAGGAAAACTTGGTTGAAACAACTCAAGTTGGCCCCTTTTATCCAGTTTAAATAATGCTTTCACTTGTTTATTCTGTTTATACTAAAACTGAGATGCAGTCTGAACATCCTATTTTCAGCACAATGCAAGTTCTAAACTGTTAAAATCCCTTTGTGTGCTGATCCTTGAGGGATGCCACTTGTCACTGGTCTCCAGGTGGACAGTGTGCCATTGATCACCACTCTCTGTGTGAGACTGTCCAGCCAATTCCTTATCCAGCACTGCTCCACCCATCAAGTTTGGTTGTTCTTTTTTTTTTTCAGTTTGGTGGGCAGAATGTCATGTGGGACAGAGTCAAATGCCTTATTTGGGTCCAGGTAGATGACGTCAATTGCCCTTCCCTTGTCCACTATCGCTGTGACTTCATCATAAAAAGCCTCTAAATTTGCCATACAACCATACAACGTAAGCTTCCATTTGAATAAAATGACCAAATCTTAGAACAGGACCGAAACTGAATTATAGTTTTTTTCTTGTGCTTGTTTTTCTGAGTTCTGGAGATGGTAAAGAATATATAACTCTGTGTTATCAGCGGTTTTGACAGTAAAAATGGTATTTTCAAAGTGGCATACTAATTTCTGGAATTTCCTGTGCCTTAAAACAGCATGGTTAGTTCAGGGTTGCTGGTCTTGAGTGCATACTCACACGGTTGGTGTGTGCTAAGGAACACATGTACAGTTTTTTTTTATGCAAAGTCACATTGTGGGTTAAAAGAACAAAATGCATGGAAGTCTTACGAAGTAAATACAAATACTGTAAAAAAAAAAATTCTGAAATCTTGAAAATACTAAGTCTGTGTTCAGTAGAGCTAGTACCCTATGTATGCAGGAAGGCGTGTCTTAACATGTATTGCAGAAAACCTGATGCTGCTCTGAGATTTGGGCAGAATTTCAGTTTCTAGTTGTGCACATCAGTAGAAGATCTGTGTAACCCAGGCAGTGTAAGCAAAGCATATTTGGCAGTGTTTCCAAAAGCAGCAGCCACTGGTAGATCTGCAGCAAACCTTCCAAAGCAAACTGTCACTAAAAACAGCAGTAGGCCACCACACAACAACCACAAGAATTAATTTAACAATTGCAGTGGTTATGGCTTTGTACACTCAGTGTTGCACATCCCTGTACCTCTGTGTTTAAGTTAACCTGACCTCAACAGGTTTTAATAATTCTGTCTAGATCTTTTAAGGTGGTGTGAATATCTCTCATCTAGATTTCTCACTTTCATTGCCCTGATTATTGTAGTTGGCAAATTGTATTACCCACATATATTGCAAAAATACTGAAAACATGCCTGTAGGTAAGAAACTCCAATAGCTCTCTGGTCTGGGAAGATTAATCACAAGCATTAATTACTGCACAAAATGGACTTCTGATGTTATATAATCTGTTAGCCTTGGCAGCAGTAGATTTTTAGAATTTTTTTAAAGACAAAACAGAGATCTACACAAAAAGGTGAAATTGCAGTTGCCTGTTGTAACAGAGGAAAAGTGAGGAAATAATGAATCAAATGTTTTGCCAGCAATCTAGTGTTCTGGCAAGGGGAAAAAAATCAAAACAGGACATTCATATTGTAGGGTACTAACTTTCAGTCTTGCTCTGGTAGTCTTTCCATACCTTTTCCATACCATATAATGGGAACATTTTTCAAGACTCTAAAAGCTGCACTGTTAGGTTCAGAGCATGACAACATCAAAAATTCTTCTCTCACATGGGAAATTTTTACAGATTTGTGGCCTAAGAGATGTTTGGTTTGGTTTCCAGAGGTCTTGGAATTTTGAAATGGGGAACAGCTAGCAAATTGAAATTTTACTTGCTTCTGTAAGCTTGTATTGTTTTTCTAATCTTTGTGTGGTCTGAGTTTTAGATGGGCCTTCAATAGTTACCCTTGGGAATTCTAGTCCACACTCTGGTGGAAACTGGTCTTGTTCAACCCTAATTTTACTTTCCTGGGTTTTCTTTGGTAAATCAGTTTAAGTCCTATATTACCCTAAATGTTTTTTAATGTTTTGTCATCATTTACATGCTTCTTCTACAATGATACTAACTTCTTATCCATTAGTAGTTAT
>NC_087309.1:63733538-63803538 GCF_015220805.1 Pogoniulus pusillus | reverse complement strand
GCTTCCATCCTACTTTTTATATTCTCTGTCCAGCTGCTTAATCCCACTGTAACAGGACATATTATCCTAGGAGAACTGCTGTACAAAAACAAGTGTAGTCATCTCTAGATCAGAACAAGTTTCATTCAGAGCTTGCTTGAGTGTTTTTCCAAAACCTGCCTGTAAAAGGTAGGCAGGCACTGAGTTCAAGGGAAAAATTAAGTGCCCCAGTACACAAACTTGTTTGACATCTGTTCTTGAAGCCCCTCAGCATTTTCAGGTTTATTTGAATCTATTGAAAGCTGTGTGCTTCTATTACTGCCTGTCAAGTTCCTGTTTCTTCTTAGTGGCTTCACAAGCCCATGAAGGGTACCTCTTAGAATCTTCCCAGATCTTCAGATAAGCTTGGTGATTATGAAAGTAAGAAATGAAAACGTGGGGAGTGTCTCTGCTGCTAGCAAAGTGACCTAACAATGCATGAATGCATCCCCTGCCTCTTTCCCTGATGTGTGATAACCCTGTAAAACAGAGGATATATACACAGGAAGAGGAGAGAAGGATTAGTTTAATTCTCCTGGCCATTCAATTGTTCACTGTTCCTTATAATAAATGATTTATATTTATTGTTTCTATGAACTGTGGTGAAAATTTAGGTAGTGAAAATTCTAGCATATGTTCCTAGTAAGAGACTGGGAGAATATAATAATAGCTACTTGTGGGAAAAAAAACCCCAAACGTATAATTGCTTCTAGATTGTGAAAGAAAACCTGAGTTATTTGATATTATTGCAATGTTGGCCTCTGTGCAAGTTGTTGTGATGTGAAGTCTTGTCCACTAGGTTACATGTGGGACCATTAAATTAGGTCAGCAGAGCACTGAAGAGCAAGCTCTTTCTGCTTATCTAGTTTGGCCAGCTGTTGCTGTGACTTTGGAGGCTGCTTTCTCACCGTGGAGCTGTGTAAAGTTCTCAGTGGTTCTGTTTAAGAGGAGATGCTGGAGCAATTTGTGCATCACTGAACCCTCTAAAAAAGAAAGATTCAATGAGGAAGATAAATACTGGGGTTTGTATGACTGTATCTGATTCTTATGCTGCAAACTTCACAAAAGTGGCTGCAATTTTCAAAGGCCAAGTGGAATTTAGCTCAGATAGACCTCAAAGAAGAAGCAGCTATCATTAAAAGAAATTGAGAGATAATAGGTCAGAGAAGTTATTTAAGGCTTTCTCCCCACCATAAATGCAGCATCTGAAGTGGCAGTTAAACATACGGAGGCAGTAGAAAGGTTAATTGAAATATATATGGTGTAACATAATGAACTGATTAGTAAAGAAACTATGTAATTCTGAAGTGTCTTGGCAAGTAGAAACCTGGCTTTAGAATCGCCTTCACCTGATCAAGGAATCTGTGCCAAAAGCAGAGCAGTGGGGGAAGATGACCAGCCTGGATGGGTGAGGGACTTCTGAAGGAATTAAGGGTAAAAAAGAGGGCATATCACCGTTGGAAAGAGCAGGAGGTAACTCAGTTAAAAATTAAGGATGTTGCTGGGTCATATAGGAAGAAAATTTGAGAGGCAAAAGCCCAGTTATAACTTAGACTTCTGGCCTCCTGAGCTGGTAGATGGGGTCAGGGAGTGGAACAATCACCCTGTAATCCAAGAGGAAGCAGTTAGGGACCTGTTGAACCTCTTGGATCCTCGCAAGTCTATAGGACCAGATGGGATACACCCTAGGGTGATGAGGGAGCTGGCAGATGAGCTGGCCAAGCCACGCTCCATCATTTATCCACAGTCATGGTTCACTGGAAAGGTCCCTGAAGACTGGAAGCTGGCTAATGTGGTGCCCATCCACAAGAAGGGATGGAAGGAGGACCCAGGAAATTACAGACCTATCAGCCTGACCTCAGTGCCATGCAAGCTAATGGAACAGATCATCCTGAGGGCAATCAAAGGGCACCTACAGCATGACCAGTGGATCAGACCCAGCCAGCATGGATTTAGGAGGGGCAGGTCCTGTTTGACCTCCTTGATCTCTTTTTATGACTAGGTGATCCACCTGGTGGATGTGGAGAAGGCTGTGGATGTTGTCTGCCTGGACTTCAGACAGGCCTTTGACATTGTCTGCCATAGTAAGCTCCTGGCAAAGCTGGCAGCCTATGGCTTCAGCAGGGGCACTCTGATGTGAGTTAAAAACTAACTGTATGGCTAGGCCCAGAGAGTGGTGGTGAATGAAGCCACATCCAGTTGGTGGCCACTCATTAGTGGTGTACCCAAGGATCAGTACTGGGCTCAGTCCTGTTTGATACCTTTATTGATGACCTGGACGAGGGGACTGAGTTTGCAGACAACACCAAGTGGGGAGAACGTGTTGATCTGTTGGAGGGTAGGAGGGCTGTGCATAGGGACCTGGACAAGCTGGACAGATGGGCATAGCCCCAGTCCAATAGCATGAGTTTTAACAACTCCAAGTGCCAGGTTCTGCACTTTGGCCACAACAACCCCAAGCAGTGCTACAGGCTGGGGACAGAGTGGCTGGAGAGCAGCCAGGCGGAGAGGGACCTGGGGATACTGGTTGACAGCTAAATGAACATGAGCCAAGAGTGTGCCCAGGTGGCCAGGAAGGCCAATGGTATCCTGGCCTGTATCAGGACTAGTGTGGCCATCAGGAGCAGGGAGGTCATTCTGCCCCTGTACTTGACACTGGTTAGATCACACCTTGAGTACTGTGTCCAGTTCTGGGCCCCTGAATTTAAGAAAGATGTTGAGGTGCTTGAACATGTCCAGAAAATGGCAACAAGGCTGGTGAGGGGTCTGGAGCACAAGTCCTACAAAGAGAGGCTGAGGGAGCTGGGGTTATTCAGCCTGGAGAAGAGGAGTCTCAGGGGAGACCTTATTGCTCTCTACAACTACCTGAACGGAGGTTGTAGACAGGCAGGGGTTGGTCTTTTCTCCCAGACACTCAGTGATAGAACAAGAGGACACAGTCTCAAACTGTGCCAGGGCAGTTTTAGGCTGGATGTTAGGAAGAAGTTCTTCACACAAAGAGTGATATGCCATTGGAATGGGCTGCCTAGGGAGGTGGTGGAGTCACTATCCCTGAAGGTGTTTAAAAGGAGGCTGGATGAAACACTTAGTGCCATTGTTTAGTTAATTAGAAGGGTTAGGCGATAGGTTGGACTCGATGATCTCAGAGGTCTTTTCCAACCTGGCTGATTCTGTCATTCTGTGAATTTCTAGCTATGTTATTTCATGTTGTTTCATATAATCTAATCTTTGCAGTGCAATAGGCCAATGCAGAATATGGTTCACAGCAGTTACTTCTTTCTGCAGCTTCTAAAATCTGCAGTAACAATGTCATAGAACTATTTCAGTATTTTACTTTATGTGGAAGTGCAATTTCCATAACCATGTATTTAAAACACATTATGAAAGAAAAAAAAAAGATGGTGTGTTTTGAACTTTTTAGTCTGTATTTCATGTATGTGCTAGAGTGGCGGGGTCATAGGACAGCTGCTTTGGGAGTGGTCACAGGACAGGTAAAATCACTGTGCTGTGGGGACAAAAGTCACACCAATGCTAGCAGATAGCACTGGCAAAATGTTAGAACTATGTTCACCCATCACTAGGCTGTACAGAAATACTGTTTCTGTTTGCAGAAGTCACAGAATTAACCAGGTTGGAAAAGACCTCTAGGATCATCGAGTCCAACCTATCACCTAACCCTTCTAACTAAACCTGCAGAGAAATTACTACACTGCCCATTTAATGTTGTCATGAATCACCATTAGAGTTGTAGATGAATTTTTAAGTGATGATGTAGTGAAGATAACACTTTCTCCTTTTTAGTTTTGTGAACAATGCCTTTACACAGATGCAGTTTGGTTTTTACAAAATCTGGTAGAATAGATTGTGTTGGAGGTGTAATTGGCAGTCCTGTAATAAGAGGGTGTTTTGCTTGTCCTTTTAAGCCTAGCAGTTTAAGAAGTATTCATATAATCATGTTTTGAAATTAACGGTGCTTGGCTTTGGCCCCATATTTGCATCAGGCATGGTTTCAGACTTAGTATTATGATGTGCCTGCGAATGATGTGCATATAAATTAAGAACAGTGTGCCACAGTTACTAGTTGCTTTCTGTAGATGTTATTGAGCACTGATAGTTTTGCCAAACCATGTTACCATCCTTTACAGTTATTTTGCTGTAGTTGATGACACAAATATAAATTGCTGCTCACTTTCCTGATTTAATATACTAGATACTTGTCTGCTCTTGTGATATCAAGTTGGAAAGAAATGCTATAACCTTCAGGTCTGACTCCCATTTCTAGGTGATTGATCCATAGATGAAGAAACAATACAGTGAAATATACAAATGGATTTACTTTACTTCAGCCAGTATTTAGAAGAGCCTTGTGTCTCTCTGAAAGGAAACAGGGTACTGGGGTCTGAGGCAGTGTAAATATGAGGCAGAAGGTAAGGAAAAAGAATTTAATGTTTAGGCCAAAGCTTTTAGCATGGAAACAATCCTTTACATAGGCAGTATGACAAACTCAGGGTAGTCCTGTGATCTCCTATGTTTAGTATTGTCTACCTGCATTTTATGTGTGTAGAAGTTCTATATCTCTTTATCTAAGTACTGTCTTGCCATATCTCTGAACCATAGAGAGGCAGTGGTTTTCTTTTTTCTTCATTTCGAAAATAACTGGAGGAAGTAATCACCTTTATGAAAGATGGCTCAGTTTTGTATGCTAGTTAAACATTGAGGAATGGCTACCGTTGACTATGATGACTGATGGTGGCTATTTTGCATAGGGAATAACCCAAAACTTGACACCTTTTCCCACTGACTAACAGAAAATAATATCCAAACAAATGTAGTTGTGATAAAGAATAATCCTAAAGGGTTCTTACAAATACAGTTATACAGAATTTTCTGTTAATTTTCAGCTCCAGGTAAGGTCTCTTGTGTGTTCTCATTAGAAATGTGGAAACTAAGCTACTCCTGATGACAGCATGGTTTTCACTGATGTTAGAGGTATGATTTCTAGACATCATCTCTGTTCCTATGTATTCGTAGAGGAATCCCTGGGTCTGGAGAGAGGGAGTAGTGGAAGACAACAAGAATTTGAGTACTTGGAAACAGATAATAGCTTATTTTTGCAGTGGAATGAGCAAGTATTTGCGGGTTCACAGATTCGTAGACTGCTTTGGGTTAAGAGCACCCTCAAAGTTCATCTTGTCCAACCCCCTGCAGTGACCAGAAGCACCTCCAAGTAGATCAGGCTGTCCAGAGACACATCCAGTCTGATTTTGAATGTCTACAGGAATGGGGCATCAACCACCTCCTTGGGCAACCTCTTCCAGAATTTTACCACTTTCATTGTGAAGAACTTCCTCCTTATCTCCAGCCTTAATCTACCCTGCTCCAGTCTAAAACTGTTGGCCGTCATCCTATCACTACATGCCTTTCTAAACAGTCCTTCCCTAGCCTTTTTGTAGGTCCTCTTCAGATAAGGAAATATAGCTCTAAGTTCTCCCCAAAGCCTTCTCCTCTCCAGCCTGATCAGACACAATTCTTTCATCCTGTCTTCAGAGGAGAGGTGCTCCAGCCCTCTGATCATCTTTGTGGCTCTCCTCTGGACCCACTTCAGCAGATCCAAGTGTCTCTTGTGTTGGGGGTCCCAGAGCTGGACACAGTACTTTTGAAGAGGAGCAGGCTGGATATGCTAACCTGAAGCCTTCCTCCTTCTTATGCTTTATCTGTTCTATTTTCTTGCTCATCATCTCACCTCACCTTAATAATCAAACATTTCCTTTGGAGTGATGTCACTCCCAACTTGTGCAGTACATCTCATCCGTGTGTATGTCCATGCATATTTATTAGAGATTGTGTGTATACAGGAAACCCAGTGCCTGTGGCAATGGCAGTGTTTGTGTATGTACTAACGTATATGCCTGTATTACAGAAAAAAACCCAAACAAAAACAAAAAACCCCAAGCTTTACAAGTGGATAATACCGATTTAGGCTAAAACCCTCTACTGAAATACCTGCAACATGTCTTTGGATTTTAAATACAATCTGCCAAGTGATAAATGATAATTGCTTCATAGTGCATGTTCTTTATCACTGCCTGAAAACGTGGTATAATCTATGGAATTGATATAATGAAGAAACAAAGGTTAATGCAAACTACTTTGACTCTTTACTGTAAAAAAAGTAACTAGATACTTAAGTTCAAGTTAGATCCTGGCATAATTCAGCTGTGGTTACTAGAGTTATGTTAAATATGCATTTTTATTCCTTTTGATGTTATGATCCTGATTTTGCTAGTCACTAATAGAAGATTAGAACTTGATTTTTGTTTACCACATATACATGGAAACCTGCTCTGTGTATTGAACCTGGGAAAATTACAATTATACAGCAGTGCACAGCAACAGAATTTGCTGTGCAATGCATTGCTGAGTAGTGGAATGTTTCTTCTGTTGCTAAATTTAATTTAATTTATTTTTTTAACCATGGTTTTCCCATTTATTGTGTTGATGTGAGAAGCATAGTCCCTGGAACAGTAGGACAAAACACTCTGAGGCCCTCCTTAGTTTTAATCCTTGAAAAACCTCTATCAAACTATAAAGTATAATTGTACACTAAGTTTTAGAACACAAATTATATCTTCATGATAGTAATATGATATAATTGTTTTAATCTAGTTGAGTGACAAAAGTGCTGGTACTTTATGTTGCTCCTGAGAATTTTCTGTGCTTGCTTTTTTGACAGCCAGATGTTGTGGGCCAAAAAAAAATCAGCCTCGATTTGTGGGATTTTTCTTCATTTAGTTTATTGCCAATTATCATTAACTTTTAATTATTGACTTTCGTATTAAGGAATAAAGACAAACATTTAAATAAGATCTTAGAGAAATACACCTCTGCTTTCCTCTAGCCACCTCTGCTTGCTCTTTCCTGGTCTCAAGTCTGCTCACTCACTGCGTTACAGTCCCTTGGGTGAAGCAGTGGGAGTGCAGAAGATTGAGGCCCATGTGTAGTGGTTACTTCGCTTTTGCTGTTCTTTGTTTCTTACTCAGCTTCTTGAGTGTGGGCTCCTTCATAGGCTGTACTTTCCTCAGAGGTGTCCCTCCTCTGTCTGCTCAGGCATCTCTTGAGACTGTGTTGGCATATTCAACAGAAAATACTGAGCTTTCAAGTGAAATTAGGGAGTGTCTACTAAAGAATTTTTGCATTGGACTACATTCTGAAATCTTAGTGATTTCAGTATCTGTCAACAAAGTAAATTTTAGAAGCAAAACTTAACATATAAGTCAAGGTCAAATCAAGATGGGGTTCAGGGCAGGTATGTTGTTATGCCTGAATGGCTCATAGCTCTTCTGATTAGTGTTGCATAAAAGTAGCTTCCAGATCACTCATCCATGCTCATATTTCAGGATCAAGTAGCTCCAGTGCTACTTGAACATCTCCTGTCCTGCTCCTCCTCAGGAATGTCTTTTCTCTAGCCATACTGACATTTCTCTTTGCTTCTGCACTGTCCAAGTGTCTCTTCTTTCTCCCCAATGTCTCTCATTCCCACAGTTTATGAAGCACATTTTCTCAAAGACATCATGCTTTCTGGTGGGTGGCATGGTTTGGCAAGGTCAGTTCTGTTTATTGCAGAGCTGGCTGGGACTGGCTTAGGGTAGAGCCAGACCTTGTCTAGCACAAGTTGCCTGGTCCCCTGTATCTATCACAACTGACACCTGTGTCTAGTGTAGTACATTAGTACTGGAAGGAGGTGTAAGTCAGGCTATATATGGCTATATTGCATTATGGATAAAGATTCATGTATTTTCATAGAATCATAGAATCAACCAGGTTGGAAGAGACCTCCAAGATCATCCACTCCAACCTAGCACCCAGTCTTAGCCAGTCATCTAGACCATGCCACTATATGCCTCATCCAGGCTTTTCTTGAACACCTCCAGGGACGGTGCCTCCACCAGCTCCCTGGGCAGCCCATTCCAATGCCAATCACTCTCTCTGTGAAGAACTTCCTCCTAACACCCAGCCTGTACTTCCCCTGACACTACTTGAGACTGTGTCCCCTTGTTCTGTTGCTGGTTGCCTGGGAGAAGAGACCAACTCCACCTGGCTACAACCTCCCTTCAGGTAGTTGTAGACAGCAATGAGGTCCACCCTTTCCTCTTCTCCAGGCTAAACAACTCCAGCTCCCTCAGCCTCTCCTCATAGGGTTTGTGTTCATCTTACTTACATGTACATCTTACTGATCTCCAAGGGAAATGCTATGTGCCACTAAGACTGTATAAATATCTGTCACACATTCATACTTTTTCCTTTTCTTTTAAGAAAGAACTGCTTTTTAACTCTGCCTTTGCCTTATCCCCTTTAACAACCCAGTCTTTGCGTTTGCCCTCTTTGTTCTTTGCAGACCCTTGTTTGTTCATGTCTTTGCCTGCCTATAAATTTCTTGTGCCCCTTTAGGTACCAGACATAAAATAATTGCTTTGAAAAAATAATTAAATGCTTTTCCTCATATCACAAAATGTAAGCGTACTCAGTCTTTTGAATGTAGAGATTCACCTTCCTTTCAAATGAAATCCTGGTGAAAAGGAATGAAAGGGATATTTTCATTTTGTCTTCTTCAATCTAACTAGCTAGATTAGGATTTATCAGAATATTTTTAGACTGAAACCACTAAAAAGTAACAGTAGTAATTGAGTTGTTAACTATGCTCATGTCCTCTCACTTCATTCTTTTTTATTGTTACCCAGTTTACTGTATCTGCCACTATTTTGCATACATTACCTTTTAGCACATTTTGTCCTCTTTACTTTCTTCCATTATTACCTTTCTTTGCATGGACTTCTTCTCCTTTAGGAGTCTTATTTTCACCTTGTGAACCCCTTATTGTCCAGTGAACTGTTGGCTGTTTTTCTCATCTCGGTGAAATGAGAAACATGCTTCCAAGTGAGTGTGGCAGCCTTCTGATAGTGCCAACTCAAACAGACCTCTTGTGGCTGGCAAGGAGAACAGAGCCTTGTATCATCTCCTTCATTTTCTCTTAAGAAGTGGGAACTAGAATTTGCGATAGCTTGTTTCCCTAGAACTTCTCTAAAGATGTCATTCTAGAGGAATTCATAGGAAATTTCTGAGCAACTTTCATATGCACAAGTCATGATTTGCTGTTTCATGAGTCCTGAATAACTGCCTTTGTCTTCCGGTAGATCTGGTTTTGTACCAAGATATCCTTTGTAATGCTGTTTTCTATATATTTTGTCACTGTGTCTTTATGAGTGTGTTTTTGAAGTGCCTATCAAGCTGGTCTAGAAGACACACTATCATTGATCAGTAAGTCATCCTAAAATGGTTACTTCAATGCTAATGTAATGCCCGACATGTTTCGGAGATGGCTAAATTAACTTAAGTGTGTGGACTGTTGAATCTCAGTGGTCGCTTTTTCTCCAAGCGCACTCTGCTTTTAGGTAGCTTTCTTCACTTTAGTACCTAAATGCTGGAGTTCTTTCATACTAAGTGATTACTCTCTCAATAGTTTTAAATTGCATTTACTGAAATCTCTATGTCTGTGCTCTTTCTAGTTCATTCACATATTAATTTAGTCATCCATTAAGAAACTTGACTAAACAGCATTATTGAGCCTTTCCAATAACTATTCTGCCATATGAAATTAGTTGTATTTTTTTCACTAAATACTCCCAAATATCCCCTGCTACTGCAGATGAAGTTGGAATTAAGTATTTCAGAAACTAATCTGAATCAAGCAGAGTCCCTCAGGGGACCAGTCTTGTTCAACATCTTTGTCGGTGACATGGACAGTGGCATTGAGTGCACCCTCAGCAAGTTTGCTGATGCCACCAAGCTGTGTGGTGCAGCAGACACACTGGAGGAAAGGGATGCCATCCAGAGGGACCTGGACAGGCTGGAGAGGTGGGCATAAGCCAACCTCATCAGGTTCAACAAGACCAAGTGCAAGGTCCTGCATCTGGGTCGCAGCAATCCCAAACACAAATCCAGGCTGAGCAGTGACTGTCTGGAGAGCAGCCTTGAGGAGAGGGACTTGGGGGTGCTGGTGGATGAAAAAGCTCAACATGAGCCAGCAGTGTGCACTTGCAGCCCAGCAAACCAACTAGATCCTGGGCTGCATTAGGAGAAGTGTGGCCAGCAGGTCAAGGGAGGTGATTCTCCCCTTCTACTCCACTCTGGTGAGACCTCACCTGGAGTACTGCATCCAGTTCTGGAGCCCCTATTACAAGAGGGATGTGGACATGCTGGAGTGTGCCCAGAGAAGAGCCACTGGGATGATCAGAGGGCTGGAGCACCTCTCCTCTGAAGACAGACTGAGGGAGTTGGAGCTGTTCAGTCTGGAGGAGAGGAGGCTCTGAGGTGACCTTCTTGTCGCTTTCCAGTATCTGAAGGGGGCCTACAAAAAAGCTGGGGAGAGACTTTTTAGAATATCAGGGAGTGAACGGACTAGGGGCTATGGAGGGAAGCTGGAGGTGGGTAGGTTCAGACTGGATGTGAGGAGGAATTTCTTCAGCATGAGAGTGGCGAGAGCCTGGAATGGGTTGCCCAGGGACATGGTTGAGGCTCTGTCCTTGGAGGTGTTTAAGGCCAGGCTGGATGGGGCTCTGGCCAGCCTGATCTAGGGTAGGGTGTCCCTGCCCATGGCAGGGGGGTTGGAACAAGGTAATCCTTGTGCTACCCTCCAACCCTCACTGATTCTATGATTCTGAATATAGGCTACTTATATTTGACTGATTTGTGTCTGTTTGATGTGAAACCCTAAATAAGAGGCATAGGGAGTGTAAAGTTCTCAGTCCATACTGCAGAGAATGATTGCAGTGTGAAGCAGTGTATTAATTTACATTTGTCCTTACCAACTCATAGTGAGCTGTAAAAGCAGCATGTTGTTACTTAATTGATCTAGGAGGCCAGTATCAGCCTCATGTTTCCCGACATTTTCTTTACAGTTCCTGAAGAGAATTATGTCTGTGAAGGAGATGTTTAATCCTGCCATCAACCTTGCATCATCCTGTATCTAAGCATCTGGTTTGTACTTTAATGTGTTCATTTTATCCTTTACTGTCTTCTTTCCTTTTATGTATTTGTAGAAAGCCTTATTATTCTTCAGTATATTGCTTGCTGTCCCTTCTGATACTCTTGTTTTCTCCTGTGCAATTTTCTTTTTTTACTCAGTCTAGCTCCCAACATGTATTTTTCCTTTAAATCATTTCTTCTTGATGGCTTTAGTTGCATCTACACCACATTTTTCATCAATATTTCTTCTGTTGCCTCTTTACTCTTGCCATTTAGCCATCTTAGGATTTTTGTCTCTTTAAAAAGGATGCTGTTCCATTAGATATTTGTTGGTACATCGTTGAAACAAGTCAGTTATTTTTCCATACGTTGTTCCTTCAAATTCTTGACTTTGGTCACCTACTATTTTTTTTTTTTTCTTTATAATGCTGGCATTTTAAAATGTCTCACTGGTTTGGTACCCTTTTACATCCTTCGTCTCTGCAATTACTATGTAAGAATTGAATGGATTCTGTATAGCCATGTTTTCTTCCTTAATTTTAGAGAAAATGGGCAAGGGCAATCCTGTAATCTGAGACCATTCAGTGCAAATATGGGAGGAGAGGATACTAATAAAGGAAACTTGTGTGCCTTCCCTATCTTGATCTGTCCTGAGCCATTTTGGCCCTTAGTATGATGCAAAGGGTTAGTTTATGCTGGTCTTACACTTTCTTGAACCAACAATTCCATGCTTGAGGCTTTGAAAAGCATGGTACAATAGTACCATGAGCTAATTCTGCAATACTTGTGAAAATCCCTCCTTTGCAGGGAGAATTTCTAGTGATCCCTTTAAACTGCTATATTTTTTTTTTCTCTTAAGCTGGAATGATGCTTACTTAATGTAGAATTTATTTTTGTTTACATTTTCTGCACTCTACTGGGACTGTGATTGAGAACTTTAAATGGTACTATAGTATAAATGTAGATGAGATTATGAGAAACAGTATTTGGGCAAGCAACTTTGATTTGTATAGTATTTTGGTTTGAGCTTGCAGATGGTCAGCTCAGGAGAAAACTGTGACCTAAGTGGCATTGTAACACGACCAAGTGACCTTATTTTATTATATCTACTGAGTGAATTAAACTAATCCTTGATGTTTCTTTATTGTAGCAGAAACTAAATAGGAGAGAAAATTGCACCATGGGAGGTTTAGACTGGATAGTAGAAGAAACTTTTTCACTGAAAGGGTTGGTTCTCAAACACTGGAATAGGTTTGCCAGGAAGATACTTCATCACCACCCCTGGAGATGTTTCTGTAGGTGTGGAGATGGACTGTAGATGTTCTGGAGGTGGACCATAGATGTGGTGCTAAGCTACATCGTTTAGCACCAGACTCAATAGAATTAAAGATTAGACTCTATCTTATAAAGTTCTTTTCAAACAAACAAACAAAAAGTAATCAGCAGAGTTAATGTATTAACAGGTTTTTCAGAGAGGAGAAAAATTCTGTTGTAGGAAAGTGTGGTTCTTTGTGGTTTGGTTTTTTTTTTTCTTCAGTGAAATACAATATTTTCATTTGAAAACATTATCTTAATACTTAGAGTTTGGTAATGTAACATGTTGTTATTTAATTTGTAAGTTGCACTACCGTAAAATACTTCTGCATGTAACTGTACCTAAATGTGTGTGCTGTGAAGTGATTTACTATAGGATATTGAAAAAGCAATTGCACATGTAAGATTCAGTTCCCACCTAATATTTCTAGATGTTATGTCCATAGCCAAATATACTACATTATTTACAGATCAGTAAAAAAATTACACCATATAATGTAGCCTCTCTTGCTTTGAACATATCAATAGTAAGCTTTGTCTACTGAATTCTTCAAACAGTATTAACATAACATTTTATGTAACCAGTACAAATCTGAACCTGGCCTGTGGCTGCAGTGCATCTCTGTGCTTCTCAGATTGTAATCCCATCAAAGCTTCATAGTGAAATCAGTCTAGGGCAAATTTATCTTAAAACCAGAGATCTTGCTGTAAATCTTACTTCCTGTACAGGAGCATCCTGAAGCTCATATAGTTGATATTTCATCTTTTGAAAGACAAGTCAGTGAGAATTTTATTTTAAAATAGTGTATTTGTTTTGACAGAGAGCAGACACCAAACTTAGGTGGCACTTTTATATTTAGGTAATACTCTGAGGGTGACCTAACTGTTCAATGAAATTAATATGTCCTATGTCAGGGCTGAAAGATCTGGATCAATTACTGTGTTTTACTAGCCATGCAGAAGTAGATGGGACTTTTTTAGTCAACCACTGGTATTATTCTTCCTGCATCATAGTATTTTAATTTCATGTTGTTTTGGGGGGACACTAAGGTCAGATTATACTCATAACTTCTGCCTGCCTAAGATTCTGTGATGCCACATTCATTATTCAGATCTTTCACATGCCTTTGTGAGTCTTTTTGTTCCTTGATGAGCCATCATTCTTGGAAGAGGATACCAGTTGAGAAGGATTTCTTGGGTTTGATATTGTTACTACTTTTAGCCCAGGAAGACAATTCATTTAGAGCAGCAATTAGAACATATGAGGTTTAAATTTTTTACTGTACGGAATAGTGGCTTCTCTCTCATGCGTTACATGAATGAAAGATGTATCATAGAAGGCCAGCTCTTTCCCTCCCACTTTTCCAGTTCAGAAGAGCTTTCTTTTGGAAGCACAGAAATTCAGCCATCCTCATCAGGAAGTTTATTTACTTAACCAAGGAACTTGGAAACCAGTTTCATCTTCACCAGTGCCTTCTCATTCCATTTGTAAATTTTCATGTACCTCATAAAGCCATTGTGTTCAGACCTAGTGAAGCTATTATCAAGATCACAGACTGTCTGAGATTGGAAAGAACCTCTGGATATCATAGCCAACTGTCCTGCTCAAGCAGAGCCACCTAGAACAGATTGCCTGGATCATACCCAGGACCATTCTTGAAAGTGTCATTGCATTTGCTAAATGGAGGCAAATCTCCTATTCTGGAGTAATTTTATTCAGATAATCTCAATCAATGTCTTTTAGCAGACAAAAGATTAAGAAAAAAAAGAACAAAACCCAACAAAAGTCCTAATCATCACATGGTTCTATTGAGAAAAAATCCAAGTATTACACAAGACTTAACCCAGCTCATTATTACATGAGCCAATCTGTGTTAAGAGGACAAAATTAACCATTTGGAGCTAAGAAGCCTAACTTTCCAGCTTCCTTAGAATTCTTACTATCCAGCTACCTTGTAATTCTTAACAACTCTCTGTAGTAAGAGGCTTCAGCCCTTTATAATAATGCAACTGTAATGTGGTATTCCATGTTAAGATAGTTGCACAGCTGATGGATATCTTGCAGCAGCAAGTTGTTTTCAAACTAAGAATCTCTCTTAGTGATACAGGAGTTTCTCTGGTTCAACAAGTTTCACAGCATTGCCTTTCAAATCCATTACTATTTTCTGTCTGTCTGTCAAAGCCTATTTTCTACTTGCCATCGCTTCACCAGGACTACTTTCTGACCAAGGTAGCTGTCAATGCAAGAATCTTTCTTTTATTGCTGTGATGATAAACTATTCCTTTAAAAGTCTGGAATACTCTATTTATATTAAGGTTTATTTTTTCTTGTTTCAATTTTTCTTCCTATGCATGAATAAATTGTTCCAGGTTGGTCTTATTCAAAACCTCTGTCCTCTGGTGTTATCTGGCTTTGTGGAAAGTATTCAGGATGCTTAGCTTACTGGTTTGTCTATACCTAAAATTGTATTTGATTTAGTTAAGCATGAAGTAGAAGTAGTAATCTATTTTACATAAGTATCTTCATAGGAGGAACTGAATCAATCAAGAACAGTTTTTCTTCAGGCACTGTCTTGAATTTTTATTCTCAAATATCTGTATGTGTAGGCAAGATCTACGTTAAAATGTTGGTCTGGGTGCTGTTATTTATTCTTCTCAAGCTTTTATGTATCTGAGCCCATAAGTTATATGGGCTAGATAGCTGGGATAGTGAAGTACATAAGATGTGTTAAATCAGAGGGAAAGAAAGTAAAACTATTCTCAGTAGTAGCAACCTGGGGAAAAAGGTCCACTGCTCTCTAAAGGAGACACCTGCACCTTAAAAGAGGGCATTATCAGGCACTATAGCTTGGAGCTCATGTTTAGTGCTGGTAGATTCTTTGAAGAAGTACACTGCATATGTTGAAAAAATGCATCCATTTTATTTCTTTTTTCCTGAGGAAGGAGGAGTGTCCCCTTTTCTTCTTGTACCATCTATAAAAACAAAACAAAGCAAACACCCTTCTCCATTTCTGTGAAGTGTCTAGGAGTTACTGTACATCCATCACAACATGCAGAAATGTGACAGAGTAACAAATCATTCCTTCTTATCTCTGAGCCTCCTTGTAGGTAATCTAACCTGGAACCTGACTGTGAATTGGTGTGTGTAGTTTTTCTCTTGGATTAAAACTTCAGAAAGTAATGGAGTACTGTAAAGCTATAAAAGGAAAGCTCAGAGTAAAAATCCCCCTCTTCTGTTGTCCAGAGTGTGGATTTCCTAATTTTTCATGTGTGCTGTGTAAGTCTAGCCTTTTCCCAGGTTTTTGAGAGGAGGAGTTGAGCCTTAGATAGTGAAACATTCTTTTAAACATATTTTAAAGTGATGAACTAATGTGGTTAATCATCTGCTTTCTGAAGGGAATGGGTAGTAGCCAGTATAAGACTGACTCCAGTGAAATCAGAACTTCATACATTTACAAAATGTAAGAAACTGTTGTCTTAGAATTATTCTTGTTTAGTGTTTGATCCTGCTTCTGGATGCGTTCCTGTGTGTCCTGCTCTGGCAGTGCAGGTTGAACTTTATGATCTCTGGAGGTCCCTTCCAACCCCTAATATATCCTGTGATCTTGCTTAAGCAATGTTTCTGATCTCTGAAGACCTGTATTTCTGTCCTGGTAGTTCTTAAAGCATCATATTTTTTAAATGGATATTGCTCCCTTTGTTCAAGGAAAAAAAATCAGATTTTTTATTATAGACTTCAAAAATGCAATTAAAAATACTTTAGTGATAGCTAAGATCATCTGTATTTTGTCCTGTGTATATCCTAAACAAATACACCAGAAAAATTAAATCCTCAGATAGATTGTGACATATGAAGACAGGTATCTGCTTTCTTGAGGTTAGTTGGTTAGAAAGGTCTCTGGATACCAAAGAGGAGACCTCCCGTAAGACGCTCTAACTTCAGGAAGCAGTCTTCAAAATCTGACAGGTTTTACCACTGGGACAGCAGCATCAGAGTAGCTTAAGAGTCCCATCAGCTGATTTGCAAACAGCTGCCTTTAATGTATAGATAAACCCAGTTTGATGTGGCTTTTTCAAATATTCTTGTACCTAAGAGCCTGTTACACTTCATTTTCAGTAATGAGATCTTTGCTTAATAATTTGAACTTGAAACTAAAGCACTGACATTTGTAATTTCAACACGTTGATTGGTTTGGTTCTGTGATTGCTTTGTGGGAAAGCAGAAGGTTTTACAATCATCCTTGTGTTTGGATTTAATTTGTATGGTAGGTTAAGTATGAGATTTATGGAGTGCAATGTGCAGAATGTTGTATTTACTCTTCCAAAGACTATGAGTCCGCACAACATCTGAATTTGATCTTTGGTAACCAAGTTCAGAAAATAAAGCATAATTGTCTCCTTTAGTTGCAATTTCCATGTGCTGATTTACTAGTTCTATACTTAAGTCATTACAGTACTTATTACTTGATTTCTGGTTGTGTTACACTTTCCAGTGGCGTGCTTATTACAAATATTTGTGTGTGTGTGTGTTACTTCTGTATTATCAGTGTCCTACTCTTGTAAAAACTTAGACATTTTAATTTTGTTGAAATGTAGTTTGCCAAAAAGAATATATTTTCTGCTGTTTGTGAGAATACTTTGGAAAGAAGTAACAATTTCCTGTTTCCATGTCAGCAAGAGGTGACCTACTAATTCAGTCTGTTGATATTTTCTTTATTTTCTATAGTGCCAAAGTGACAATTCTGATTCAGGAGTTGTAAGATGCCGTAAGAGACAAGTTCTATCTGTTCATAAAAACTGCCTTCCACCATGAAATGCAATAAAAGAAAGATGCAGTGTCTCAGCTCTATCAGATACATGCACTGTTTCTGAGAATTACATCTCTGAACAGATGTCTTTGGACTCTAGCTCTGTATGCAGACAAGAGTTACTTGTCATTCCTCTACCGTGTTGCTGTTGGGGAGAGAAAGAAAAGGAAAAAAAAGAATGCTGCCACATTTAGTTCAGACAAAATTATCCAGGTTTTGGTTTATTTGACTACTGGGGGATGAGGAGAGGGAGTTGCTTTTATTTCTCTGATGTGATCAAAAAGTGGCTTCAGCAGCTATTCAGTGTAACCTCCCTTACACAACTAGTGATACAGCTCTGGAGGAGGATATAGGAAAGATTACTTCTTTCCAGCTACACACGAAGAAATCTGAGGAAATCTGTAAAATTGTCTCAAAATTCTGTGATTAAAAAGCTCTATTTAACTAGATGTTGTAATAAATGAAGAAGTTCTCTGGAACTTTTCTATTCTTAATGACCTTAGAGAGAAAGTTTCAGTCCCCGTGACTGCAGACCAATTGATGCTCCCTTTTCTTGGTTTGGTGTACAAAGAAGGGAGGGATTGAGGGAGGAGGGAAAACACCAGCGTTTGTAGATGGAATTTTGCATATCAGTATTGTAGTTGTCAGAGGATTTCCATGTATGTGCGTTTTTGTGGTTTTGAAATGTAAAGTGAAATGTGTCTCAAGCTACACTGGACTTGACTGAAATGGTTCAACTAAGGGCCCAGCAGAAACTTCAGGGAAACTTCAGAGTGACCACTTAGAGCAGCGTCTAACTTAGATGCTTTGGCCAAAAAAAACCAAAAACCAGAAGACCAAACAAACAAACAAACAACCCCCTCTCCTAACAAACAAACTAACCAACCCAGCATACCTGTTGATCTTATCTAGTACAATAAGTTTCATACTCACTGTCCTCTATTCTCTTAGATTTTTTTTTTAAAGTTTAACAGGCTAACAAGAATTACATTACATTTCCAATTTGAGTGTTTACTGTTAGATATGGTTAAGGATAGTGGAAGGATGATTTTGAAGTGGTCTGAAATGTCTTCAGTGATGTACACTTTCTTGATGTGTTTTAATCCTTTTGTCTGAGTTTCCTAGCTACAAAGTAGGGTGGATAAGGCTTGCCCACCCCTTCCTGTGCCTCATCTGTCTGTACAAGTTGCCTTTGGCAAGAAGAATTCTCTGTTCTTTGAGCAAACCCTAGAAATACTAGGGTTTCTTCCTCGAGATTTCTAGGCACCTGCCACTTTCTCTGAAAACAGGTACAGTCTCCCAACTCTTAGTTGAAGGAATGCTTTTTGTATTGTCTATGCTTTAACTTTGCCTTAAACATAAAAAAAAAAAAAAACCCTCCCTCATAGGTTCCCTCTCCCCTTCTGTGTTCAACTGTTAACACAGACGTTTATCATACTAAATCAAGCGTAAGGCACATAGGTTTTGATTTGGGTTAGTAAACTCATATTCAGTTCTTTCATATACTGTATGCTTTCTGTCACTTATGCGTGGGATTTGAGGCCTTCATGTGGAGGTGGCAGGTAAGTTATTCTAGGAGAATAGAAGGGTAAGACTACAAAAAAGTTAAAATGTGAAAAGGCTTCTTGCAGACAGCCTGTTTGACATAAGGTTCATGAAAGATGAGAATAAAGCGCATTAATTAGTGGCTAATTATGTGAACCACTGCCTTGATAGATAGGCACTCTGAGACTGCATCGAACTATCCTCACAAAATTTCTTACAAAGGGACCGATTTTCAGGGTTGTACACAGTAGCACAGACTTTCTGTAACTAGCTATTGAGAAAAGTTCCCTGTTCTCTGCTTCTGTCACTGACAGTTGTAATTCATGATCTTTCAGGAAGACTTGCTTTTGTTTTGTTATTCACAGCAAAGATTTGCTCTTTGATAGTATGGCATACATAGTCCTTTTCTGCAGTCAGCAATTAAATGGTCTCAACTGAGTAAAAAAGCTTTGTGACATAGGGAACATTTGCCTGAAAATATTACTATGTTAACCATGAGCTTGATTAACCTGATGAGTGAACAAGACATGTTTGTTTTTGTTTTTTTTTGCTAGAATGGCAGGCAGGCAGCAGAAGCAAAGTTTAACCCAAATCCTTTTGTAGATATTGGAAAGTCATAAGCCTTGAGATGACACTGGGACATTCAACGTGCTGTGTGAACTGGGACTCTGTTTCTCGTATCACAGTGTGAAAGTATGTACAGTGTAAACATTTTATGAAGTGCAGTTTCTGATCCATCGGTCTGTCTGGGCAACAATGTCCCTTGATACTAAAAAGAACAGCAATCAGGACAGAATTGGTCAATGCGGCATGTCTAATGGTGGGAAGATATTTGAAGGACTCACTATAGACACAATAGGCTCTCTAAATAGCCTCTTTGCACCCAGAGTCTTATTGCAAACAGGTTCATTAAGGAGAGACATTCTGACACACAGCATCACAGTAATGAAAATAGCTCTGTTTTTCTAATATTGTGTCTTGCCACTTCAGTTATGCTGCTGGTACAAGATTTCCCTTGTGTTGTTGTATATTTCTCTAGAAAAAGAATCAGTCTTCACAGAATATACAATTATTTTGTACAGGAATATATAACTCATACCTAAGAATCTGTCCTTCCCGTTTATGTTCACTAGTGCAAAAATAATTGGCAATCACATCTTCAAAGCCAGGAATGCTTTCACCATTGATTTGAAAGACTTATATATGTTCAAATGGCTGTAAAAGAAAACCAAATGAACAAACGAACAAACCAACAAAAAAATAAGAGTTACATGAATAAAGAAAGTGAGATAACGTGTTGTTCATGGCCAAATATAACATGAATATTAGTTTTTTATTGTTTCTTTTTTGTGTGTGGATTTTTTTTACTTGTTTTGTTTTGCTGTGAGGAACCTCGATTTGTTTTGCTTCTTTTTTTCTTTAGGCACTGAAGTACAAGTTCATAGAGAGGAAAATCAAAAGGTTATAGTTTATCCTACTTTACATATAACTGGTGTGTAACTTAAGCTGTTGGATTGGCTTATAGTATACTTTGAACATTATGACCATAGGGGGAAAAACGTAATATTGGTTTAAAAGTGGATATGGAGAATTTAATGTGCTCAAGTGGGAACAATGGCATATTAAAAAAAAAAAAAAAAAATCATGACACAGATCTAATAATTCACTTGCCCCTGTAGGAATGGGGTATCGGCTCTGGTGCCGCTTGGTAGTTTATTTTTATATACACCCCTAGTCCCTGCTGTGTAACCTTGGTATGGGTTCCAGAGAAAAGAAAGAAAATAACCAGTAGGGAAATCAGCTTAGAAAGCTTTCATTAAATACATTGTGTTCCATATCATGTCTTTCACAAAATCTCCAAGAAAGATAGAAAGTGTTATCAGACTGCATGTGTAAAATACTACATTTGAATACTATAATTTGCTGTAAGATTAAGGACCAAGGGTATAGACACACTCGTTATTTCATTATTCACTTGTGCTTCATAAGATAATGCTTCAGGGGTTCTTTTAATTCTTTTTCTTGCCTAGCACAGACACGCAGTTTTAACTTTTTATTTAATGCTGCACAAAACATTCGTGTTCCCCTAAGCTTTACTGTCCTGCTTGTTTGCTTTTTCGTAGTGTAATTATTATTCTTTTGGAGAGGTTTTATATTGCTTTTAAGTTTGGGGTTGGGTTATTTTGGTTTGTCCTTTTTTTTTTTCACAGGCACATACATTAGATACAAGTAGCTAAAGTGTACTGACTGTAAAATAAATTTTGCTTTTGGCAGAAAATGAGAAACAGTCCGTTTGTGATTGCAAATATTTGTTTTATCTCAAAGTAAGAAAACTGTCATTATTTTTGTTATTGTGCATTTTCTTACATAGAGTTAATGGCTGTAGACATTCAGCTGCATTTGCACAAGTGGTATGTTTTGTGGAGGACTTAAATATGACTTGGTGTACTGGCAATGTTACTGATATTGAGTCTCTTGTTTTCCTCTTTCCTGGCTGCTTTTCCCTGTCTACTTATGTGTAAGTAGCTTTCTCTTATTTTGCCTGATGTGATATTCATCAGTGGTTCTCATACATAAAGAGTGGCAAAACCTAGTGTTTGCAGTTCTAAAGGCCATAGGCTAAAAACTCCATCTAATTCATAGCAGAAAAGGTGGTTGCTCTTCCTATTAGCTCCTCTATGGCTGAGTGATGTTGTCTACCATTTAAGTTCCAGTTCTAATGGTACAGCATTACTTACGAAGCAGCCAAAGCCTATATTCCTGAAGTTCAGGTTTCTGGGATTTCATTCTGCTTGCTCCTACTTCTTAGGATTCTTAATCCCACCATCTCATGGTCACTGCAGCCAAGGCTGCCTTTGGCTTTTACATCCCCAGTGAGCCTTTCCTTGTTAGTAACTGAGATCCAGAAGAGTACCTTTCCTTATTGACTCTTCTGTCACTTTGGTCAGGGAGTTATCAATAGTGCTGTCCAGGAATCTCCTGCATTGCTTACATGCCACTGTTTTGTTCGTTGTGAGACTGGTGTTACATGAAGACCAGGACTTGCGAATGCCAAGCTTCCTCCAGCGGTTTGTATAAGACTTTATCCACTCATTCTTCTCATTCAGGTAGCCTACAATAGACAAACAACTGCTGTTTTGCTCAAGTCTGTTGGCCTAACACCTCTAAAGAAGGATGGACAGTTGTTGATTTCCAGCAAGTCACTGGAAGGCAGAGAGGATGGTTTGCATTGGAGATGACAACTATGATATTTTGTTTATTGCTCGCACTTTAGACTATCTTTATTCAATATATCCAGGAAAGGGAACTCTGCAAGCTTTTAATCCTTGTGTAAAATTCGCTGCTCCTGTGCTTGCTAAGTGCTATTGACAAATGATAATGACAGAGAAGCTAGCAAGTAATAACTAGCAATGATTTTGCAGGCAGCTTCTCTTTTCTTGCATTACTGCCTTTTGCTTTTTCAACACTCTCTCTTGTCCTGTCTCCTTTCTTTTCTTCTATCTAGTCCCCCCTTCATCTTTCAGCCTTCCCCATCTCTCCCCATCCTCTCTTTTCTTTCTTTTCCCGGAATTACAAAATTGCAGACTGATTAAGGTTGGAAGGTACCTGTGTTCCAGCCTCACCTGCTCAGGTGAACCCCATGTCTAGGCTACTTTTGAATGTCCTCATGGAAGGCGACTCCACAACCTCCCCAGGCAACCTGTGCCAGTGCTCAGTCACTGATATGGGAAAGTGCTTTCTGATATTCAGAAGTGTCGTGGAGGGGTTTCTCTTATTCCCCCTGTTAGGGGGAGGTTAGAAATTAATTTGAGGTGGTATTAATTGTTTATAAAATTATTTATAAAAATTAATATTTACAAATTTGTACCACCCCCAACCACTATGTAATCAAGTTCTATGTGCAAGATTATGAAAACAGTTTGGTATAAATTTACAGGGATTGGATTATTAAATGGAAATATCAAATTATCAGCAACTATAGACAGACGGAAAGATTCCCTTAGGCTTAATGCCTCTTAACAACTATACTGTTTGCCCAGCAAGGGCTGAAACTGTGTCTGCTCTTAAGACAGAGGTAACTTATATTACAAAGGAATTGAAGCTTGCTTAAATGTGTTGCTCTTAAGTATTAATCATTAATCACCCTCCCGGGATTGTGTCACAGTGTGTGCCCAGTATTGGGGTCTTGGTGAAGCTGGAGTCTGTCCCGGCTTGTAGGAAAATGATAAGTGTTCCTAGTCTCTGGGGTAAACAGGATTTCTCTGACCTTCTCTCCTGGAATGAAGTGGTCTCTGCCTCGGTGCTGCTGGTTCTGGATGCCGTGTCCAGGGATGATCAGCTGGCAGGATTTCCAGATGCAGGAGAAGGATTTGTCCATGCAGCTTTCTAGCACAGTCAGTCTCACAGCTAGCAGGCTGTGTTTGTAGGTTAGCAGACAGTCTGGAAGGTCTGGTGGGCCTAGAATTTTCCAGGCTTACAGGACAGCTGCCAAGCAGGGTCTGCCGGGCTGCAGGGAGACTTGAGCTGCATAGATAAATGCAGGATAGCAAGCCAGCATGTACAGCTGCTCTAGGCTTAGGCAGGGGGCTCTCAGCTCCCCAGATATGTATGCAATGCAGGCGTGCATGCGCTCTACTTCTCAAAGGGTTCACAGACAGCTTAACTGCGCCTTGAGATCAATGCAAGAGGTCTGAGCCTCAGTAATGTTTGCAAGAGAGTAAGGCCTGATCCCGTGTCTAGGCCATGCAAGCAGGTCAGGGCAGCAGGGTGCTGCTACATGGATCAGAGAGCTGAGCTTGATCCTCTGAATGCTCTGAATGCTCTGAATGCTCTGAACACGTGGTGCACCTTTGCACTCCTCTTTATAGACTCTGAGCTGCGATTCGTGGCTCATTTGGCCATCTAAAGTGACCAATCAGGCTGGCAGCAAGCCAAAACCTTACCTTAATAGGCAATAGCTGTTTGCCTGGACCCTCCCAATTAGGGGATTACCTGGGCGGACCCCAGGGGTACACGGACTGGGGGTGTGTGTGTTACACAACCTGTTTACTGCCATAGGTCCCTGGCAGAAAAACATGTCCAGGCATGTAGAGGCATAAGGAAGCCTCAGTTTTGGGGCTGCTGCCCCTCTACCACAAGAAGGATCCTTCATTTGTGCCCTTTGCCTCTATTTTTGTCACTAGGCACCAATAAAAGAGTCTGGCTCCATCTTCACACCTTACAATCAGATACTGATGGGGTTCTCCTGAGTCTTCTCTATTCCAGGCTGAACAGCCCTAGTTCTTTCAGCCTTTCCCTATAGGAGAGATCATCTTGCTCACCCATCAGTGGGCTTACTGCAGTACAACCGGCGTAAGTTTGAGTTTTTTGATCATGGAACAATTTACATGATGCCAGGCCCGCTGGTGGCAGATGGGATACACCTCTCCCAAAATGAGAGAAGAATTTTAGCACAGGAGTTGGCTGGACTCATCGACAGGGCTTTAAACTAGATTAGGAAGAGGAAAGGAAAAGGACCAAGCTTGCTAGAGATAGGTCTGGAACACTTGTGGGACAATGTGTTTGCTCCACTGCTTTCTCATGGCAGGTAGGGGATGTTAGGCCATGTGATAAGGAAGATGCAAGGGCTGTTGATGAAGTAGGACTCGTGCAAGTGCCTGGGAGTAATCAAGCAGGGAGTCAACACTGACCCTGCAAAAAGTCATCCCATCTGAAGTGTACTGGTGGCAATGAATGGAGCATGGGTACCTAGCAAGAAGAGGTACGCAAGAAGCTACTGTCCAGCAGGAAAACCATGATACAAAAACATGGGGGGATGAATCCCATACCTGGAGTGCTGTGATGGCTGGTTTCAGGCTCTTCAGAAGGAAAAGGCCCAGAAGGAGAGGCAGTGAGGTGGCCCTGTGTGTTAGGGAAGGTCTTGACTCTCTTGAATATGATGATGACAGTGATGATAGGGTTGAATGCTTGTGGGTAAGAACCAGGGGAAAGGCCAACAAGGTAGATGTCATGATGGGGGTCTGCTATAGACCACCTAACTCTAGCCCTTGTTCTTGTGGGGAACTTCAACTTACTAAGTATCTGTTGCAAATACAGCACAGCAAACAGGGAGTAGTCACAGGGGTTCTTGGAATGTGTTCTTCATAATACAGCTGGTGAATGAGCCACTGAGGGATAGCTACTAGACCTACTGCTTGTAAACAGAAAGACTAATAGAAGATGTAAAGGTGGTGTAGAAGATGGTGCCTGCCTTGGGCAAAGTGACTATGACATGGTGAAGTTTTCAATTCTTAGTTAGGAGGGGAGTCAATAGAACTGCATTCTTGGATTTCTGGAGGGAAGACTTTGACTTGTTTAGGAGACTTGTTGATGGCATCCCCTGGAAGGTAGTCCCGAAGGACAAGGGAGTCCAGGAAGGCTGGACATTCCTCAAAAGGGAAATTTTCAAGGCAGAAGAACAAGCTGTCCCTGTGCATTAGAAAATAAGCAGTAGGGCAGAAGACCATCCTGGCAAAGTAGGGAGCTTTGGGTAGAACTTAGGAAGAAAATGAAAGTCTAGTGGCTATGAAAGAAGGATCAGGCAACTCAAGAAGAGTACAAAGGTCTTGCAAGGATGTGTAGGGAGAAAATTAGACAGGCCAAAGTTCAACTAGAACTCAATCTGGCCAGTGTCATTAAAGATAAAAAAAGTGCTTCTATAAATATCTTACCAGTAAAAGAGGAGCTATGGACAATGTTCACCCACTACTGGATGCAGGAGGGAACCTGGTGACAAGGATAAGGCTAAGCTGTTGAGTGGCTGCTTTGTCTTAGTATTTGTCAGTGACACCAGTTGCTCCTTCGGGACTTAGACCCTGGAACTGGAAAACAGGGATAGGGAGCAGAATACATCTCTCACAATCTAGGAGAAAATGATCAATGACCTATTGTGCCACTTAGATGTGCACGAGTCTGTGGGACCAGATGATATCCACCCAAGGGTACTTAAGGAGCTGGCAGAAGTGATCACCAAGACACTCACCATTATTTGTCAACAGTCCTGGCTAACTGGGAAGGTCCCAGTTTTCTGGAGGCTGGCAAATGTGGTGGCCATCTACAGAAGGACCAGAAGGATGATCCAAAGAACTACAGACCTGCCAGTCTGTCCTCCGTGCCAGGAAAGATTATGGAGCAGGCCACCTTGAGTACCATCATGTAGCACACACAAGACAAACGGGCAGTCAGGCCCAGCCTGCATGGGTTTATGACAGGCAGGTCCTGTCTGACTAATCTGATTTCCTTCTGCAATAAGATGACCTGCCTAGTGGATGAGGGCAGTGCCTCAGCCATTGTGTACCTGGACTTCAGTAAAGCCTTTGACACTGTCTCCCGCAGAATTCTCCTTCAGAAATTCCTGGCACCAGGCTTGGATAAGTGCACTCTGCATTGGATTAAGATCTAGCTGGATGGCCAGGACCAAGGAGTTTTGGTGAACAGAGTTAAATCTGGCTGGTACCCAGTCACTAGTGCTGTCCCACAGGGTTCACTACTGGGGTCTGTCCTCTTTCATATTAATGTTCTGGATGAGAGGATTGAGCGCACTCTCAGCTGTTTTGTGAATGACACCAAGCTGGATGGCTGTGTTGATCTGCTAGAGAGTAGGGAAGCTTTACAGAGGGATCTAGACAGGTTAGACCAATAGGCCAAGGCTGATTGTATAAAGCTCAACGGCACCAAGTACCACATCCTGCACTTGGATCACAACAACAGCATGTCCGTTACTCTTTTGTACCACTGAGCCCAGACAGGACTCTAGGTGTGGCCTCCTCAGTGCTAAGCACAGGGAAACGATCTGCACAGCTGGCAGTGCTTTCTCTAATGCAGCCCGAGATACCATTACCCTTTGCCACCAGGACACATTTCTCGCTGATGGTCAAGCTGGTATGCACAAGGACCCACAACTCCTTTTCTGCAGCGCTGCTTTCCAGCTAGTTCTCTGGCATGCACTGTTGCATCTGGTTGTTCCTCCTCAAGGGCAAGCATTTGTACTTCCCATTGTTGAACTTTGTGAGGTTTGTTAGCTGTCTTCTCCAGCCTGTTGAGTTTGTGCTGGGTAGAAGCACAGCCCTCAGACATATCAGCATATCAGCTGGTCCTTCCAGTTTTGTGTCATTGGCAAACTTGTTGAGGGCATTCTCAGCCCCATCATCTGGAAGACCAATGAGGACATTAAACAGGAACAGACAAAGAATTGACCCCTGGGGTATACCACTCGTTACTTTCTTTTCTCAATCTCACCTTGTCTTCCTCTCCTTGCCCCTTTCCAGTTCTTGTCTTCCCCTTACCCCTTTCTGTTCTTTCACACTTGCTCCTTTCCCTGTCCTGCACTTCCCTTCCTCTTTTTCCCTATTGTTTTGTACCTAGTCCTAATTTGTGAGGTCTTAGGTAATACTTAGTGTTCATGCAGTGACTAGTACAGTGTTGCTCACATCTTTGATTTAGGGTGATTGATTTAGTTACTGCTGTATTACAACAAACACCAGAACAACATCAGTGTGAAACTTCAAAGCTTTTCAGGCCTTGCAGCCTGGTGTAAAGAATCCGCTGTTGTAACTACCTAGTCTGGGACCAAACTTTTATTGAACTATTCAAGAATTCTGTGTATTAGCATTTTGCTGCATCTTTTCACATCTTTTATTCCAAACACTTCACTTTCCTTCCATTCCTTAATATTTTTACTGGCAGTCAAGACATTTGAAAATGTATGTATAAAGACTGTCAGTAAGAGCAGGTTAGTAGCTGACCATTGGAACAACCAACTAAGTTGTTATCCCTTTAACAAATTCCTTATTGGACAGTGTGGACTGGTACTGCCCAAACATCAGGAGATCTGTTAAGTTATAGTGTAAGGAGCTGAGGATGAGGGACATCTTTATCTTGGTTTTCCCTGCATTTCTCTGTTTTGGAGAAATCAACTAGGACTTTTTTTATACCTTTATCTTTGTACATATGTATGTGTGAAAAGACACTGTTATACTTTGACTCCCCCTGTAGTTTAGAAGCTCTGCCCCAAGATGGTAACATTAGATACTGGTATAATTATAAGCAATCTTACGCTATATCTTTTTTTCACTAAGCTCTTTCCCTCCTTATCCTTTCTCCTTTGTTTACTGTACTGTCAAATATAGTTTTAAAGCTACTGTCTAATTTAGAAAATGTTTTTGCAATGTCTTAAAGAGAACCTAGGAATGGTCCAGTCTGTGACTGAGAAAAGAAGATATTTCTGGTTTGTGAAATAAACTTAAGCTCTTCAGCAGGTGCAAGAGCCCTCAGTGCTCCAAGGGGAAGTTTATGAAAAGTTGAAAGAAATTAACCTCAATTAAAAGGAATATTGATTGATAGTTACAGAGTTAAATATGATATATTGCTCATGAAAAAAAATCTACATTAAAAGATCATTAAAGTTCTGATAGAAAACATTAAACCCAAGAAATTTGACACAGAGGGTGAAATGTAAAATTGTTTACATCTCTTCCTAATATCTGACTGTAACAGGACACAGTAATTACTTAAGAATATCCCCTATTGAGTCAAGGAATTAGGATTCTTCAGGGTGTATTCTCATTTTGGTTTGCTGAGATTCTGGTGCTCAGCAGTCATTAAATATGTTAAACTGAAAATTTGGGCCCCTTCAACTATGAATCTCTCTTCTGTGTTTTTCATTAGTTTGTGCTTAGTTTCTTGTTCCTTTTTTTTTTTTTTTCCTTCTGAGATAAAAGTCTTTAAAGTTCTGTAGACAAATAATGACAAACACTTTTATAGATCATATAAGGAAATTGCCTACTGGACAGTAAAAACAATCATTTATGTGTATAGGTGTGACAGGAACATTGAAACTTCATCTGTAATTAACATTGGCGTTACCAGCTGAACACAGAGAAAGCCTAGAAAAAACATAGCTTGCCTTTGGCTGCCTTAATAGTCACTTAGGTTTAGTAGCTGGTTGATGTGATTCAGGTGATAACAGGTAACTGTTCCTGCATCCACTTTTGGTGCTTGTCAGAGAGATTCTGTGCTATTCCATCGTTTGATGACACATTGTGTTCAGCAGAAATATGTTTTAGGAAGAAGTTTACTACTAGCCTGAATCCACATGTGATAAGCTAGCATCTGTGTACAAAGCACGGTCTTTGTTGCCCAGGAGATAGCTCGTGATAGCAACAATCAGAAGCATTTAAAGATGATATTGGTAACTCTTAAATGTGTGAGTTCCATCTGAAATACATACACTCCCTTCTGGAAAGAACTAAATGTAAGTAGTGTAAGTAGGTTCTTTTGACTCTCTGCTGGGAGAAGGTGCTGTTAAGCGTGGGAGTCAAGGACTCATCTCCTCCACTGGGAATCTGCAACTTCTTTTTTCCCCTTCTGACTCTGTATGGAACAAAGAAGAAAGGGAAGCGATAACTCCTTTGGAAAGCCACATTTCACAACCATCGTTTAGGTGATAATACATGTATTCCCAGAGAGTTAGCATGGCTGAATCCCACTGAGTGAGTGGCACAGCTATAGGCTCAATGAAACCTCCCTGTAAAAAGTGATAGTCCTTCGAAAGGTAAGCAGTGTTACACATTTTGTTCAAATTAAGTTTATTTACAGTAATTTAACTTCAGAATGTCTTTTAGTAACTCTACATTGCATAGAAATATATTTAGGTATGAGTCCTTCCTTAGCCTTAGCAGAGTGGTGTTTCTTAAGGCCAAACATTTTTTTTGTACAGGGCATGAAGCTCCATAGTGACAGAAGTGTGTATGGCATAGCTGTAATAAATTTGCAATTTGTGCAGCAGAGCATGAATGTTTGAAAAATTAAAATAGGACAGGGTGAACCTCACTAAACTGAGGGTTGTCTTCTCTGTGTTCAGATATAAGAAACTGAAGAATATGAAGGGAGGAGGTCTCACCAACCTGATCTCCTTTTATGATCAGGTTACCTGCCTGGTGAATGTGGGGAAGGCTGTGGATGTAGTCTACCTTGACTTCAGCAAAGCCTTTGACACTCTCTCCCACAAGAAGCTCCTGGCCAAGCTGGCAGCTCATGACTTGGACAGATTCACTCTGTGCTGGATCAAGAACTGGCTGGATGGCAGAGACCAGAGAGTGGTGGTGAATGGTGCCACATCCAGGTGGCAGCCAGTCAGTAGTGGTGTTCCCCAAGGATCAGTGCTGGGCCCAATCCTGTTCAATATCTTTATAGATGATCTGGAGCAGGGGGTTGAGTCCAGCATCAGTAAGTTTGCAGATGACACCAAGCTAGGAGCAGGTATTGATCTGTTCGAAGGTAGGAGAGCCCTGCAGAGGGACCTGGACAGGCTGGATAGGTGGGCAGAGGCCAATGGGATGAGATTTAACAAGGCCAAGTGCAGGGTTCTGCACTTTGGCCACAACAACCCCAAGCAGCACTACAGGCTGGGGACTGAGTGGCTGGAAAGCAGCCAGGAGGAAAGGGACCTGGGAGTACTGATAGAGAGTAGGCTGAAGATGAGCCAGCAGTGTGCCCAGGTGGCCAAGAGAGCCAATGGCATCCTGGCCTGCATCAGGAACAGTGTGGCCAGTAGGACAAGGGAGGTTATTCTTCCCCTGTACTCAGCACTGGTCAGGCCACACCTTGAGTCCTGTGTCCAGTTCTGGCACTCTCAATTCAAGAGAGATGTTGAGATGCTGGAACATGTCCAGAGAAGGGCAACAAAGCTGGTGAGGGGCCTGGAACACAAACCCTATAAGGAGAGGCTGAGAGAGCTGGGGATGTTTAGCCTGGAGAAGAGGAGGCTCAGGGGTGATCTTATTACTGTCTACAGCTACCTGAAGGGACATTGTAGCCAGGTGGGAGTGACCTCTTCTCTCAGGCAACCAGCAACAGAACAAGGGGACACAGTCTCAAGTTGTGCCAGTGGAGGTCTAGGCTGGATGTTAGGAGGAAGTTCTTGACAGAGAGAGTGATTGGCATTGGAATGGGCTGCCCAGGGAGGTGGTGGAAGCACCATCCCTGGAGGTCTTCAAGAAAAGACTGGATGAGACACTCGGTGCCATGGTCTAGTTGACTGGCTAGGGCTTGGTGCTAGGTTGGAGTGGATGATCTTGGAGGTCTCTTCCAACCTGGTTGATTCTATGATTCAGTGTTTAATAGAAAAAGGAGATGTTCTGCTCTGTCTTTCAAGAGCGGTTGATGAACCTTTGGAAGTTAAGAGGGACAAAATATCTGTGGCCATGACAAATTTGGGCTTAAGTTGGCATATGTGGATGACAGAAGTTAATTATTATTTGGAAGGAGTTGAGGGAAGACAAGGGAAGATTGTCAATGCAACAGGCTGATGATTTGTCATGACCTGTATCATCTCTGTCAAAGCAGGTATCAGAATGTGTGTCAGTATTAGCATTGATAAACCAAAGCACAGAAGGTAGGAAGACTTTGTGCTTATTGGTCAGGACTTGAGACATTTTCACTCAAAGAGAATTGAGTAGGGAAAAGTCAGGTAAGAGTGGAACAGGATGGAGAGAGAGAGAGAGGGAAGATCAGAGAATAAAGAAGCTGAGATACTCTCCTTAAAATGAACTCTTGTTGCTATAGATCTCTACCTGCAATTTTCCTACTACTGTAGGAAATCTTTTGTTTCTGTGACCTTTGTGGCATCTCTTTTCCTTGTCTCCTTGAAAAGTAGGAGTAACACTGCTTTTCTTGATGTGCTGGACAGTGTGAAGGGTTTCCCATTTCTACTGTTCATCATCTGTCTCCTGGTTTAAACACTTAAATGAATGTTAGTAGAAGATAACTCTTCATTATCCTGAACAAGAAGGTGGGCTGTTTGGTTGTACCTGTAAACCACTTGGGGAGAGCTTTGCTAGAAATCTATGACTGATAACCTATTACAGTCCAAGAGTCTATGCTTTGCCTGTGATGCTAGATGAACATCACTTTAGATGTTTGTTGTTGTTGTTGTTTTTTCACACTGTATTCCTTGCATCTGGTGTTTGAGGCACCAGTGGTGGCAACACCATGGGAGGTAGAAAAGGAGGAGAAAACAGCAACCATTCAGCGGAGGGTTCAGGATGAAAATCTGAATCTGCAGGTAAATGGAGCTTGCCAATTTATGTGATTAAAGCTCTACTAAAAAAAAAAAATGTATCTCATGAACAGACTACTGTGTGGCATATATATGTAATCTAATTTCCTACTGTTTCAGTTAACAGAAATTTGAGACCAGATAATTGACTACTCAGTACAGAATTGAGAGAATTGGTTGCTAAGTCATAGATTAAAACTGGGTGTTGTAAAGAAACAGAAGTATGTTGCAAGTAATGTGTCATTAGGTATGTGGAGAATTTTATTGATGATTTGAGACATGCATAGCATTGCACCTATAAAAGAACATGTTCTACTGTGTTAAAATTCCCTCACAAGCCCCTCAGTTCTAAAAAACTGCACCTGAATGATTTTACACATGTAAAATTAAGGGATTTAAATAGCTATGCATATGTGATGGGGTAAGGTTTTTGCAGGTTTTCTTTTTTTGAACTAGACATGATTATTTATCCCACCAGCTAACATACATATAATAATTGCAAAAGCACAGCTATTTGCATACCGTCTGGTTTCATCTGCTGTGTTAATGTATATGCAATCAGACCTCTGTGTGTAGCTCCTTAGCCTGAATGCCAATGTACATACTTTTGTTTTCAATGATAAAAACAGAAGTTGAGAGGCTAGGCGTTCATACAGCATTAAATAAAAATCAGCTAATTTCTCTTAGATATATTAACTGAACATTCTGTGCTGTGTCTTTGTTTTCTGTGTGCAAAAATAAAATCTGCAAGCCCACTGGAGTTTAAAATACAATATGAATGTCATACATAATCATAGTAAGTATGCAAAATGTTTTCAAACATTTGTATTGTATGGAAGCAATTACTGGCACTAACTCTATCACACACCCCTTATATGGGATAAAGCCAAAAGAAATGAAGGTCTCTAAACAAAATTACTCTGTGTGGGTGGGAAGAGAATGAGGTTTTTTTAGGGAGCCACATTAAGTTGTGTTTTAATGCCAATCACATACTATGTAATTCAAACAAATACTTTAAAAAATTGTTCCCTATTAGGCTGTTGTTATTTTTTCTTGCCATTCTTTGACACAGGTCCTCCAAAGGAGACTCGTACATTTTTGTAGTAGAAGACTTTAAGGTGTGATGTGTGCAAATACAAAACTATCAGGAAGTAATTTCTCTATTTGCTGTGCAGCCAGCTCTGTGGTTGCTGAGACAGTGCAAGGCATTTTTCTCAGCATGTTAGTTTTACTTGTAGTAAATCAGCACTGCCTTCCATGCTTCCATTTCATATCTCTAAGTTACCATGATTTCTCTGCCAGGTGCTTTGCAATTTCATCTGTTCAGAGCGCTTTTTTGCTGGAATCCTTCCTTTTGGCACTGGTGAAACTGTAACACGTAGTTGTTAAAAATGGAGATGGATATCAAATACTTTTGCAGGTAGATGCTTATTTTAATTCAAGGAAGTATGTTCTCATAGGTTAGTAATTTTCACTTTTCTTGCATAGGTTCCTAGGCTTTTGTTGATTTTACAAACTTCTGATGTTTGCCGTGTTAGGAGCTTCCATTCATACCACTTGAGAAGCCTAAATGCCTTGCATACAAAAATTATGGCCTCCTCTTCCATGCCAGCTGATAAGGACGTGGCCTTTTCTGATAATTTCTTTTTTTCTTTTTTAAAATAAGAATATTTCATCTCCTTATGTTCTGGGATGTTACTGATGGCAGTTGTGCTACTTCAGTGCACAGAGAAAGCCTCAGGAGTCAAATTCAGAGCTTGGAGGAGACCCTCTGCCAATGCAGATAACACCGTCTTAAACTGGAACGTCGCTTGTCAGAGGAGAAACTTCTTCAAGGTCTTTCCTGCTGTGACTTGTTACAGTGAAATACTGACATTAGGGACTTTCCCCAAAAAAGCTATGATGTTCTTACTTCCATGGGCATGCACTTATGCTGCCACTTCTTTATAACGTGTGTGGCATGTACTGCATGAAACAATGTATTAGCTGAGTTCCAAATAAGGGAGAATACTTCATTTACAGGTTTAAAAGACACTGCATAGTGTTTGACCCCTGATGTCTCATGTGCCAGTATAAGTAATATAAGAAATCATTAATGGTTTGTTGAAATCAGCAATTAGAAATTCACAAGCAAAATATATTGTGCTTTTTGGTTCACACTTTAGTGCCACAGCATCACTGAATGCTGCCACTGCAGGCAGGGAAACCTTTGGACTCCAAAGCTGTAGCAGTGGGTAAGGCAAATGTCATATGACAATAAGGACACATATGAGCAGCATGGTTAGAAAGTTTAGAATAAAATGGTCTTCATACTATGGATTGTGCAGTCGAGGACAAACAAGAAAGCTAAAAGGAAAGATAACTAGATTAATACTTTTGTTAGGGGATGAATTGCATGGAGGAGATCAGGATCAGATTATTTTATGCTACAATGAGACATAGCTTGCACTATTTTTAGTGTCTATGAGCATTAGGAATACATCTGTGGATATAATGTGATCTCTTAGACAACACTTCTATGGGGTTTATGATCACTAGTATCCCTGCAAACCTGTAATTTAGTTCCCTATCTCACATTCATCAGAAAGCATATAGAATAGTATGAGTAAAACAAAATATTGTCCTGCCCCCTCAAAATTCCTTCTGAGCTTCACGTTGAATTCCAGTTAAGAAAAAAAAAAAAAAGGCACTCCCTTTTGGCTGGAAAAAAAGGAGTTTTAACAGGAGTGACTCTGTGTGTGTGTATGTGCGTATACACGTACACATTTAGATAGATGTACACACACACTTGGATACATGTACACACACAGAGACTCACACACATTGGTTAGACAGATACTGGAGTAATGGTTTTGAACATTTCTGTTAATTTGGTGTCATAAACCAGCTGTGCTTCCTGTATGGTAAAACACTCATTCTTGAAATAATATTTGTCACCTGTGTGAGTATTTGCACATAAGTAATTTTTTAATGTAAATCTTTGCTGTATCCTTATTAGGTAGCTGTAGCATAATTCCCACTTTATAAACAGTTTAAAGTAACATCCTTAGAAGTGACTTGTAAATTTGGTTTCTTGATTTAGGACCTGTCAGCCTTTGATTACTCTAACCATCCACAGCTGTGACAGATGTCAACTGGAACAGCAAATCAGTACCTATAAGCATTAAATCAGGCTCCCCAAAAATTAACCCCTCTTGGAAGGACTGTATATTTTTCTCTGTGAGGAGGTTGCATGATATGCTGTTAAATTGATCTGCAATAGAGTGCAGCACAGTTTATTTCTTGGCTTCTTAATCCACTAGAAAAGGTACTTCACTGATTGTTTTTTTTCTGTTGCTTCCATGCATACCCATAATGTTCAGGCGTGTTCTTACTTTCTACAAACCATTTTAATTGCGTGCAGTTTCATGATCATGTTATGGCAAGTGTGGTTGGATTTGGACTTAGAGTGTGGCTTTTCTTCCGTGCTCGTGTAAGAGGGAGTGCCCATGACAACTTTGTCTGTGAATGAAGCAGAAATTTGCTTGTGAAACAGTTTTACTTCCTATATCATTAATTGATTTTATTTTTCAGTAGGAGTAGGACAGTAGGGTAGTTGGGTATATGATACATGTTGGGGATAAATAAATTTTATATTAGTAATGCATCAGCTAATACTTCTTTGTCTTCTTCCTTGGATTAAAGTGAAATCTGGACCAGACTATAAATTACAGTGATGTAACTGTAAGCGTTTGGGTTTTTTGGTGTTTTTTTGTTTGTTTGTTTGGTTGGTTTGGTTTATTTTGTTTGTTTGGGTTTTTTTAAAAGAGTGGGTTAATTCAGTTAACATGATTCTCTTTAGCCTTCATAAAAATAAGAACAAAAGTGTATGTAGTATCAGGAGACTTCTTTTGGCTTTGCAAGAATATGCTCGTCACCTCATCTAGGACATTTTTTAATATATGCATGGAAAATATTTTTATTGTTCTTTCTTTTTTGAGCATATGGATCTTTATGTCTGAGCTGGTAAATTTTCCAGCACCCATTGCCACCTGACACTGTGTTACTGCTTCAAATTTGTACTGACATGTTGGTTGTGGTACAGTCTCCCTGCATTACTTAGTTATCGTATCTTTGCAGTGAATTTTGCAGTTGAGTTAATCAGGTGAATCACCACGCTTAGTATATTTTTATCTTTGATAAGCATTTTTCATTCCTATTTCGCAATAGCATTTTAGCATCTTTAGCATCATTCCTGTAAGTATAAGGTTGAGTTCGTTCAGTCAAAGAAAATGAGAGAAGGAAAGATAGAGGAAAAGTTTTATAAATAGATTTTATATAGACACATATGTATATTTAAAGACCTCAGGCAAATGATGACTTTGACAAAGATTTAACAAACCAGGAGTGTGAAGTGTTCTGTAGGCTAACAGTTTTAATGGGTTTATCTTAGACAGTTGCTCAGTTGTGAAAGTGTCAGTTAATAATTTACCCATCCCAGGAGGCAGTGGAAGCAATCACAGTCAGCAGCGAGGTACTCCTGGGCCTGTCGTGGTACTGCAGCTCATCTTGACTATAGAAATGCGCCATTGGGTGCGACATCAGCACTGTGTCTGCACTTTGACAAATGAAGTCTTGTAAGGGCTAAATAAGGCATGGGAAGTTGGGGAATGCGCAAATAGTTTTCAGCTGGTTCCTCCAGCAATAGATTACTGTAAAATCCATCTGCTGCACATGAGAGAGAGCACAGGTTAAAATGAAAGATTTGGGGGCTTTTTGGAGCTGTGTTTTGAATTTTTGAGGTGGGTTGGGGTTTTTTGTTGTTGTTTATTTGCTTGGTTAGGGTTTTGGGGTTTTTTTTTGTTTGTTTGAGTTCTTTTTGGTTTGGTTTGGTTTCTTGTGGCTTTTTTATTTGGGAATTTGTTTTTCATCGTTATTGTTGTTCCTTTTTGCCTCCAGAAAAAAAATCCCAGAAGCATAGAATATGTTTCTAAAATCCAAAGGTACAGTTAGCAATGTTTCCATGGTGTTTGGAAACTAAATGTTCTGCTCTGATGATGCATTGCAAAAGCCGGAGTTTTTTAACAGAAATGTGAATGTTTAGCATAAGAAAGCTCTGAAATATAGTACTTTTACCATCAACCTTTACCATGCAATTTGTTGAGATGCACTTGTTAACATGAAATTGCAGTAGATTAAGCACTGTTTATGTGAATTTTATTCCAGCATTTACTCATTGAATTATCCTGTACTAGCAGGATGGTAAGTTTTGCAATTTGTTTTCCACTATATGAAGAATGTTTCTCCACAAATATTCACTTTTGCATGTATTTTTTTTACAAGACATTATGCCATTCTAAAGATTTACAGTTATTTAATAATGATTTATTATAGTAATTTATTCTGCCAGCTGTGGCACATTTTTACTGGAATTTGTAAATCAAACATGTATTGAAATTCACTGGAAACATGCATTTCAAATTCTAATGAAGTGTACTCCAGAATTGTTTTTGGAAGTGGGCAGCTCTGTGAATGACCTGTAACTTTCAGTTTCCAGTGCTATATATAAGCTTTTCCTCCACCTGTTTTATTTGCTTGCTGATCATGCATGTTTCATTTGCTACAGGATTAGTGAATCTTGATGTTCCTTTGCAAAACAATCAGCCGCAGAACTGTAGTGCCAATGACTGTCCTCCAAGTCACCAGTATCAATTCGTGCACTTGACCTACAGAGATCAAGTTACACAGAGGATTAGGAAGACAACCTGACAGCAGTTTCACTGTGCTTCTAATTGCTGTCTCTGTGTTGTGATAAGAAGTGTATGTCTTGGACTTAGTGAGTTTTAAGAAATACTGAATGAAATTAGTATTTGAGGTGATAGAAAAACACCTGTGTGTTGGAGAGGTGTCAGGGAGAAACCAACAATACTTTTAGAATATTTTCTAAGACTTTTGCAGTATTTTTTCAATAACTCCAAACTCTACATCCAGTCAATTTTAAAGCTCTGGTGAAGCATCATACTAATAACTTGTTGTTTAATTATCAGTCTGCTGCTCTTGGCTCTTCAAAAATCTGCCATGAACTACGCGTGAGAAATACTTATTAGAATCCCAGTTTATGTATCAGTTTCCCTATACTAAAAAATGAGATACTTCCTTTCTTCTATCTGTTGTCTCTCTTGATAGTTCAGGATAGGATAGGAACTCTCCTTTTATTTCTACAACACCCAGTGAAGCTAGAAGAAGGAGGTGGGCTGAGCTTGGTTTTAAGTCTGTTAGACTTTGCTTTAATACAAATAGGATTCAGCTAACAGCAATGAAGCTGTCCCTCATTTCTTGAGCAAATAACCCTGAGATGAAGTGTCTTTAAGTGAAAACTCAAAATAGTTGAGCTTCTTAAACAGATTTATTTTGTGGGTTTGGTTCTGATCTCAAAAACAAAGCATCTGTTGCTTTACACCTTGTGAAAATCAGCTTCTCTGCATGTGTACACAAGTATAGGATCCCAACTTGTCAGGCAAACAGAAGTGTTTTCTTTTTTTTCCAAAGTTCAGAAATAAAATGCAAATGAATTCAACATGGTATGTTAGAATACTGAAAGACCCAGATTTTGTGAATATGGTCTCTACACAGCAGTAAGTAAAACTGTCGTGACAGGATTCTGATCAAAAAAAGAGATGGGAAGTGTAATATTTTAAAAGAGGTACCTGGGGGTTTTAGTTGCTCTCTCTGAAATCACAAATGTGTTAGAAGAAAAGACAAAAGTTTATGGAAGTTCCACTATAAAACATAATAGTAATTAATTTATTGATAAAAGTGCAGAAATATTTCCCCATTTCCTCCATAGAAGTGTTTGGTTGTTTTGTTTTGTTTTGGTTTTGTTTGTTTGTTTGTTTTTTAACAGTGTGAATGCAGGAGCATATAAAAACTGGTAGTTAAAGATTAATTTCTTACAGTTTTTAAACTGAGAGGAATTTTTTTTTTTCTTCAGAACTCTGTGTTATTTGACAGGAAACAACTAATGTATTCTTTAATGCTTTCTAGGTGTTCTTTTCACCTCAATTACCTTTGTGCAGTTAGCTCTTCTGTTAAGTCAAGTGTATGACACAATATAGTCTTCCATGTATTTACGTGGGTGCCTATCCTTTATTCCTCTTGAAAAGTGACCTGCAAAGCAAACAAACCTCCTTGTGCACTGATTTTGCTGGGCTTGTCAGAGTTTTAGTTTTTCTGATTTCTTTTTGTATTAATCTTGTATGTCAGGAGAGAATATGAATATGGGGGTATTTTTCATTGTTAAAATTTTTACATTGCCTTACTCTTTTAGTCTTTTTGATTTAAAACTCACTGAGATTTTTCTTCTTTAGATGGCTCAGTCCCAGAGGACCAGCCCTCTAGGAAAAAAAAAAAAAAGACTTCTTTATATATATATATATATATATATATATATATATATATATGTATGTATGTATGTAAGGATTTCTCCCTCCATCCAAATATGCTCATAAGACAAATTTTAAAAAGTAATCTTTTAAGCAAAAGATTAGTCAAGATTCCTTTCTTTCAGGTTTACATAGGGTTCTTTTTTGGTTTTTTGTTTGGTTTTTTGTTTTGGTGGAGGTTTTTTTTCCTGGTGTTTGTTTTTTCTTCTGAGATACCTTCAGAGTGATGAGAGAATATTATGTTTTCAGGAGGTTAAAAATCTTTCTAGATACTCACCAGATTTTTGCTTTAGCTTGCTAAACAGCGAGGAGAGTGGAACACTTGTGCTATTTTAAACTTGTTGAGCTATGTATCACCTATTAAGAAATGCTTACTCAGTAGCTCATCATCAGACAAACCCTTAAAGCTTTTTATTTAGCAGATTTGGACAGCATTGGTATGGATTGTTGACATTCTCCCAGGTTATTTTCTACTTAGAAAAATCCTTCATTTTCCTAAAGTGGAACTAGTTTTTCCTTAGGAATGACTTCTAATATATTCAGAAATAACCTGGAAGTGAGCTCAATGGAGAATTGATAGTTATACAAGTGTGCTGTAGTGATGATCTCTGTAGTTCTGTCTTCAGCATACAACCTCCCAATTAGACCTAAACCAATACATGTAATGGGCTATTAGTTTCACTGCTCAGTTTTAGTAATCATAATGGAAACCAACAGTGAGAATGATGTTGGGAAAGAGAGGGAGCTCAGTGGGCATTGATGCACAGCCATACTTGTCACATTTTCCTGCCCTAGGTCTTTCAGAGCGTATGCATGAATGAGAAGGAATGCTCCGAGGGTGAATGAGGATGAATGATTGAGAGAGCGCTTTCTTCACTCTCATCAGTCAACCTGGGGAGAAATCAGCTGATGTTGGTGTCCATTTTCTAAGTAACCAACTTGTTTTGGGGGCTCTCACTCCTAGCAGTGATCATTTCTTGACTGTGTTTCCAAGATGTATTTGGCATAAAGAATAAAATCTTTCCTGCAATATCATGAGTTTTTGAAGAGATGTGTATGTACCCCACAGGAACTTGCACGACCAGTTTCAGATTAAAAGTAGTAAGAAAAGCAATTTAATCACAGGTGGTAAAATGTTTATGTCCAATAGCTGAAGCTTCTGTTTGGTATACAGTGCAAGGCTGAAGCATCCACATGCCAGAGGGTAAAAAAGAATAACAGGCATAGCCTTTTGTTTCAGGACTCATTAGTACAAAGTGGGGGATCTTAACAAAATTCAGGCTGAAGTAATTTGGAAGTACTTGCCTTTCCCTATTTGGCTTCACAAAGATTTAAGAATTGTGCTGCAGAGGATGCAAAGTGTTTAATAAAGGGGAGGACATGTTATATCCCTCTCAGTCATATATGTAATCAAGTTGTTAACAACTACTGAATGTGTAGCATAGGACTTTCTTCCAAAGTGATGGTTAAAACTGTCTTTGTGTCTTTTAGATACAGGCCAAAGGGCAGAGTAGTGTCCTACATACAAGGGCTTAAGCGACAACACAATTGCCTGGACCATGCTCTACAGCCCCTTTCTCCCGTTTTCCACTGACCCCATCCGACAAATTCCTGGTCTTTCCAAAACAGATAGACTTGTAGATGCTTCTTTGGTGCCAGTCTTGTAAATCAGTTGCGATTACTGTAAAAACAAAATCCAGTTTAGTGTTTAAATAGCGCTTTGAAGGCCCAAGCAGGCCATATGTGAAACCCAAAACAGGGATTGTGCATTGTGATGTTCCTTTAGAATATAATTGCCCTTTCTCCCCAGTGCTCCCATTTTCTCCTCAATTGTGTGAAAGGAGAGAAAATGAAAGCTTCAGTTTCAGGTCTGGCTTAGAATGAAAACCAGTGTGGTTCATTTGTGGGTTGGGAATAGGGGTTTGAATTGGCATAGACTTGTGGGTGCTTTGGGGCTGGAGTACACACAGCTGTGGGTTCCAGATGCTTGCTATCCTGCATTAATGTGGCTTGTCTGTGAAACCATGGCATCCGCAATACTATACAAAGGTCCACGCCTCTGGTGGTTTGGGAACTACTCCCAGGGAGAAAACTGTACACTTTGTAAAGTGGGCTAAAACAAATTTACAGACATCCAGCTGAGAACGACTTAGATAATGCAAAATTCTGCTTACAGGTTTCATTTGAACAGAGATTCAGACAGTGAAAATTTCAGACTCTTCATAAACAGCTTTTTAGTGTTTTGAAGATAAACCAACGAAGTAGCAACCTTATTTGTCCTGTAATGTCTTAATATTATAAGAGCTCAATCCGTTCATATCTCCTGTGTTGCTGTCAGATTTTATATACAGTTACCATCTCTTCATCTACTACGGCAGAAATACTGAAAACAACTTCTCTGTTTGGGGGTGGTGGTGAAAGAGAAGTACATATCCTGATCTTCTCCCAAATGTGCTGAATGTTCTCAGAAATATTTGTCTAAGAACTGCATGTTTTCCACAACTTTTGAAAAGCAGGCCAATAGAATTTTTTTTTTTTCTGAAAGTGTGAATGAATTACTCATATTATTTTTTCATTTTATGTTGAAGTCACTTGTTGAAAAAAAATCACCTATTTTCTTGTATATTAAATTTAACAAAATAGGAAGTTTTTGAGATAATTTATAACTGTGAGCTCTTGCCTCTGCCCTCTTTATGATTTAATACAGAAATGTCATTGTATAGCATCTTTCACACAAACTTTATCTCCAAAACACTATGCAGAGTTAATAAAATATAAAAGTTGGTTTCTTTCTTTTTATTTGTCCTGGTTTGAGCTTCCAGGGCTACTCCTCCTTTCCACACCTTCTCCCCTGTGAGGAAAAGGCAGGCAGGGGAAGGTGAAAGGAATAACGTAAAGAACAGAAATGGAAGTTGAACAAGTAATTTTAACTAATCCTAAAAGGTATTAAGGCAAAATGGGATGTACAGGGATACTGGGGAAGGGAAATAGTCTTCCTCTTAGTAGGTGAGGAGATACAGGGTTCCTCAGAGTATGTGCTTGTAAGCTGTGGGTTCGTTCTGGATTCTTCAGGATGCCGCGTGCTATCTGGAAAACAAACTAAAGAGAACCACCTGTAACAACTTGTGACTATTGTATGTTAACTTATACTACACACTCTGAAATTAGACTCTCTCAGCCAGAATTAAATTCCTTTGTGAAATATGCTGGATTACACCATTTTATTGCATAACCCAACATGCATGTCCAGGACCTTCAGCAGAGACCACCTTTTGGATATGTTTACCCCCATGTGAAGGAGAAAAGACCCACACAATTTTCCCCAATAGATTCCTTTCATGACCAGTGGGAACTCCATCACCTTCTACTGTTTGCAACAGGGCTGATTGAGGAGGACCTGTTCATTTTACAGATCCTCTGCTATTTACCAACCAAGTGGCTCATAGTAGATGTTCATGCCAGTTTCTAAAAGATCCTGTCCCCATTGCTTTCAGGGTGGTCTGCAGTAAGCTGTTGTAGCACTCAATCTTTCCCGAAGTTGGTGCATAGTGGGGGATATGATAAATCCATTCTATACCCTGTTCTTTGGCCCAGTTGCACACAAGATTATTTTGGAAATGAGTTCTATTATCTGATGCAAGACTCTCTGGAGTACTATATCTTCACAAAATGTGTCTTTCCAGACCCAGAGGAGCATTACAGGCAGTAGCATGAGGTACTGGATGTGTCTTAAACTATCCAGTGCTTGCCTCTACCATAGCCATCACATATTTCTTACCATGGCCAGTTCAAAGAATAGTGATGTAATGGATCTGCCGTGCCTCTCCATACTTATATTTTGACCATTGCGCCCATACCACAAAGGTTTCATTCACTTAGCTTCCTTTATAGCAGAACATATGTCACAGCCGTGAAAAACCTGTGTGATAATGTCTATAGGTGTATCCAGTGATCTGTCACATGCCCATTGGTATGTAGCATCTCTTCCTTGGTGACCAGAAGAGTTATGGGCCTGCTGAGCTAAGAACAGTTCACCTTGGTGTTTCCAATCTAAGTCCATTTGGGAGACTTTAGCAGATAAATCTGCCTGATGGTTCTGTTAGTACTCTTCAGCGGCTTTGCTTTTAGGTATGTGTGCATCTATGTGCTGGACTTTTACTGGCAATGTCTCTAGACAGGCAGCGATGTTTTGCCACAGGTCAGGAGCCCAAATAGCTTTCCCTTTTCACTGCCAACCATCCTGTTTCCATTCCTTCAGCCACCCCTGTAAGGCATTTGCTACTATCCACGAATCAATAAAGTACTGGGCACTTCTCTCATTTGACTGTGTCCAGGGCCAGCTGAATGACTTCTACCTCTGCAAATTGGCTTGATTCACCTTCTCCATCTCTTGCTCATGTGACTCTCTCTGTTGGGCTTCGAATGACAACTTTCCATCTCTACTTCCTGCACGATGACATATTCCATCTGTGAGCAAAGCATAGTTCTTTTCACTGTCAGAAAGATATGGGGGGGCTTCCTCAGCATGAGTCACTTGCCTTCTGTGGTGGCATTCCAAAGTCTGTACGTTCTGGTAAGACCATAATCACTTCCACAATACCAGGGTGTTACAGACTTCTCATCAGGCTCACTGAGTTATCAGCACCGTCTACTTCAAGTGGCATCTGGTGCATGGTGTGGCGAGACACCATTCCTTTTAAATATCAAGGTCAGAACTGTAGTCTGGGTGCTAGAAGGAGCTGTGATTCTGTTCTGATCACCTCAGAAGCAGCTTGAACTCCCTCACAGCAAACAATATTTTGTTTTCTGCTGGAGTATAGTTAGCCCCTGAGCCTCTGTATCTCCTATTCCAGAATCCACATGAGTGATCTCATGTTTCTCCTGGTGCCTTCTGCCATAGCCTCCACACTGGGCCATTTTCACCAGCAGCCATATAAAGTATGTTCTTAATCTCAGGGTTGTGGATTAGAGCCCCACATTGGGTGCCAATTTATTCTGTTCTGATTTGAGCTTCCATGGCTAAAGAACACTTGACAGAATGGAGGTTACTTCCCTCTTCCACGCCTTCTCCCTTGTAGGGAAAAGACAGGCAGGGAAAGGTGAAAGGAATATTGAATAGACTTGCACTGGTCTGGAGGTGAAACAAGTAATTTTAACTAATACTAAAAGGTATTAAGGCAAAATGGGATGTAAAGGAATATTGGGGAAGGGAAACAAATATATAAATACGTGTACAAACCCAAAAATTGGCAGTAGAATGAGTGTGGCCTGGCCATGCAGTGAAACAGATTCCAGGTGGCATGCCTGAACTACGCAGCAGGAAAAATCAGAGACACGGACAGTAGAAAAACCCATGCAGAAAACCAAGAGCCACAAGGCAAAGAGGAGATCTTCCCAGGTGCTCCAGCTCCTTAAATATAGGAAGGCCAGGAAAGGGAAGGGGATAACATTACACGTGGTCCAGTGCCTCCTGCTCATTGGGATTTGTCCCACTGGGAATCAAGTTTCACCTAAAAGTTCCAAAGTTAACTTTCAACCTACAACATTACTAGAAGCTAAGGAACACAGATATGAGAACATAGACATATTGTTTCCAGATGAAGGCTGAAAATAGTTGGAGAATGAGGGAGAGAAATGCAGAAGGGTGTTCCAGATGGCAGGCATTGCAGAGAAAGGTCTTGAAGCCACATTGGCCAGACCATACAAAAGGACCAAAAAGAAGTCTGATGCCAAGCAAAGGAAGCTAAAGTACAGAGTAATGGAAGTAATATTGTATGCAATTTATAAAATATCTTTAAATTAGTATCTTTTATTTTTGGCCGAGTGGGTAGCTGGATTTGTTTGCTTGAAATGAGGATATTTCAGGTGAAAAGATGTTATAAAAATGGGACTCTCCAGACACTCTATGTTCAGCAGGTGAGCCAGTGCTTGGGATTTTGTGATTTTGAAGCAGGTTTTTTTGTTATGTGTTTATTTTTTTGTCTGTTTGGGGGTTTTATTTGTTTTCAAACAAAACAGTAGCTCATAAGTATTTGAAAGTTTATTGAGTCTTAGAGCACTTCTGAGTATCCTATAAATTATTTAATTGTCTGATGCATATAAGGGTACCTAACTATAGGGGATGAAATATGCACTGTTCATCTAATACACTGGAGGGAGACCTGTTTATAAAGTATTTAGTATTGGTTTTATAATGCACTGTTGTCAACAGGAGACCACGAAGCTCAAAGATCAATCTCATATTGGCCCACAGTATTAATGCTGCTTTATGAGACTCTGTGACAGGTCACTTAGACAGCAGCTCTTAATGAAAGGACTTTGTGCCAGTGTGTGGTCGTGTGACTGTCTGTTAGTACAGCATACTTCAGTTGCTGCCAAGGCTGCAGATGAATCTCTTTGTCCAAGTCCCTGAGGTGAGTTTGTGGCTGCTGCTACTGCTGGCCAGGTGATGGAGCTCATCATTTCCCCGGTCCTCTAGAGAGAAGTGAGACAGAGACTGCTGAGTTCTTGCTAATGCAGCTTTTCCTAATTGTCCAGAGAACTAGTAGGACACTGGGCAGTGCAGACAATTCTGTGTACTATGAGTAAATCAGTAATTAGAAAATCATAGCTGCTTTTAATTCAGTCTTGCATTCACGTATTAAGTGTCTTTTCAGTTATCTAAAATTCATCTGTTCTATAAACCATTAGGAATTTTAGGCCAGTTTAGTTATTTAATTATGACAGACTTATGCTTTAGACACCAAATAATGTTACTAGGGAGTCACATAATAGATGATAGAAGTGGCACAATAGATTATATTCTTGAATAATTAAATCATAAGTTTAGCCTAAACCCTTGGGGTTGTTGTGAGCTCTAAAGACCTGGCTTGCCATGGAGACAGTATACTAAAAGGATGAGAACCATGAAACTAACAACCAGACAATAAATGTCGTTGTAAAGGTCTTGAATTAAAGTAGTGCCCAGCAGACAATTTCCACAAGTTTGGGAAGTTTAAAAAAAAACAAATAATAAAGGCAAAGTTTGCTGAATTGAATAGTATATTAAAAATACAAACCTTGCTTAATCATTGGCTGAAAGGTGCTGTGATCCAGTAATGCACCACAATATAAGGACAATCTTGGGATGCAAAGATGTGTAAATGTGGGGACTTTTGGACCAAATTATTTAACTATCTTTCTTCATGACTTACATAAATGGAGTTGTTGCATTGTTTTAACAGTCCTATGAGCTTGCTGCTTTTTTTGATTGAACCTTGAGCTTGTCCCAGCAGATACAACTGGTGTTTGAAATATTTTATGTAAAAGTGAAATACATTTGTTTTTGTGTTGTTCATCTTCCTTCTTTGTATGGCATGCCAGATGTCCTTTTAATTCCACAGAATGTGTGAATTGCACTATTACGTCAGTGATGGGCCATACAGACCTTTCATTAAATGCACAGTTTAAATCAGAATCTCTCGGAGCTTGTTGTATCTACTGTTATTTGAATCAGATTCTCATATCTTAACATGGTTACCTTTTTTCCCTTTGGTATAAACAAGGGGGAAAATAGATCATTTTGTGCTGAAAAAAGACACTGACACAGATACGAAATGAAAAGATGCGAAACTGTGTCACGCGTGCAAAAGGAGCTGCCCTGTTTACCTGTCTGCAAATTAAAGGGCTTATGCCAAACTTGTGCTTGACACATAAAATTATTCTGAGAAAAGCATGATTTTTTTTTTTTTTAGTTTGGTATATTACTCATATATATATATGCAGGGTTTATTACTAATTAAGTGCTATGCTGATGTGTGCAACACCTTTTCTAAACAGCAAGTAGTTATTTAGAAAAAAATAATGGGCTTAATCAACTTCTATTACTTGGCATTAGATTGTGTTTTTACAAGGCTCTTACCAAGTTACTTTTACAATAAGTTTCTGCATCCCCCATTTCTCCTGTGTTCTGTGATTTATATATGTCTATGTAGTTTGCATCTTCCTCGCAAAAGTAGGTTGAGAAACTTATATGTGATTTCCTCTGTAAGAGGTAGTTTCAAGTAACCTGAACTCTCAGTATTGGCTTGTTTAAATAACAAACAAAAAGCCACATGAAAAGGAAAACAAGAAAACAAACAGACAAAAAAAATCACCTGCAGCTGACAACAACTTTCCTCAAATGTTCATCTCTCAAACCTGCAGCTGAGCATGTCTGCCAACCTTCACACTGTGATCACCTTCTTTTAGAGTTAAGGTGCTGTTACATCACTTAATGTGTAATGGGGAAGAAATTAAATATCTGTCTGGGGGAAAAAAAGGGTAAATAGAGTATGCAAGAATTTGAAAATATGATTTTTAATTATAAGGGAAGATTCTGCTGGCATTGAAATGTTCTGCCATGCTTCACTTGTCTGAATATCTGACTATTGAACACTTTTGACCTGAAAAATTCTTCCTAAAGAAAGATGTAAAATATAAATGTGAATTAGGCACACACATCAAAGTGAAGAACAGATTCCTAAATGCACAATAGTGTTGATAAGATAGAACAAAAGGATTCATTTGGAACACAAGGAGGCAAAAAATACTCATTGTTACATGATATAATCAGTTCTATACATTTTGGTTATATAAGTCAGAAGTCACCTATTAAAACTCACTCAAAAATGTTTTACAAAGTAAGGGTGACACATTTCAGAGAAAATACAATGCTGACATTTCCCTTCATATCTGGGTAGATATATGTTCAGAGGAATTTTCCTTCATAAGTCTCCATCCCCTCCTTCCTTTTAAATTTTAGACATTTGTTAACATTTCATGGAGTCTAACAGATGTTGCAAAGCCCCTTGTATGATTCTTAGGTAGACGAGGATGTTAAACGATGACATTTCCACAGCAGAATCACCACCTCTCTGAATATGACCACCAGGATGGCTTTGCATAATTTCAAGTATGAGATCATACTCCTGATAAGACACAATTTACAGCTTTGTTGTTATCCATGGATAAAGTGTAAGCATGATCATTTGAGTCTTTGCTTACATTATTGTATTGACAAGTAGGATAATTTTCTCTTACATGGTGAAATGTATACTGTTTTTGGAGGCAGTGTGGGGTACTCAGTTACAAAGTGTCTTTAAAACAACTCAGTTATACAAGCTTGGTTGTTGCAGCGCGAGTGAGGGCTGATTGTCATGCGATGTGGAAGACCATTTTCATGATTTTGGCAAGAACAGGGACAGTTTTGTCCTGATGGGCTATTAGATGAATACCAGAATGTGTCACATGAAAACCCACTGATCTTTAACCCAGCTATCTACTTAACCAAGCCTAGAAATGAATAGTGAATAAGGGAAGAGCAAAGGCCACTTTACTGTCATTACAAATTAAAGAAACTGTTAACATGTGCAGCAAAATGAACTCTGGGAATTACAGGTACTATCCACTAAGTCAGTTGAGGGCACAGAGATTTAGGGAAACTATGTATGCAGAAATGAGATCACCAACTGTGTATGCTGTGTGTATGTATCATTGTTATTGAAAATGGGAATATTTGCATAAAAAGACCTACAGATTTTATGATTTTTTTTTTGCCACTACTTTTAATGAATCTTGAGAATAAACACCAAATGTCAGGAATGCTCCTTTAGAATAACTGATCAATTGCTGTCATTAAATAGAAACGTAAATGCTAAAATCAACAGAAATAATAAATCTATGCTTAGTGGTTTATCTTTTCTTCCCCCCACCTCCTCTTTTTTTTTCCCCCTTTTTTTCCCCCCTTTTTTCCCCAGGAGTAGTCTCAGGGACACTGCTGCATGTACAGTTAATATAAACATTTATACTGAACTCCTAGATGTTTGAAAAACAAATACTGTAAAGATCAGTAACATTTTTAAATGATCAGTTATGGGAATTAATGCTTACAGAAAACCACCATTCTTTCTTGCCCCGCTAGTAGGATTGCATTGTCTCCCTACAGTCTTGTTAGCTCACACTAACTGAAATGCAAATTCTTCCCAGCTAATTGGACCTCGTTGAATGTACATGTACAGTACATAGTTATATGCATGTAGACTTTTTAAAATAAATTCCTCTGTAATTATTTTCTTGATTAATATCTAAAGCTGAGACGTGGAACAAAAATCCCTTTAAAGAGTTTACATATTATTGAACATTAAAAAAGATAGTAACTGTTGCATGGTTTAACAGCTTAATTAATAAAAGAAAATAATTGGAACAAAAAGAAGAAAATATTTTTTGAATGTTTAGCCATTTTGAATCGTTTGCATTAACTGTTTGACTGAACAAGTTAACACTTAAATGATCAGAATAATGGAATTTAGGGAAAAAAATACATTTACATTATATAGCACAATCTGCTAGATTTTCTTGTTGGCATCACCTGGGTTTTCTGTAATCACCTTTCCCATGTTTCTTGCCATATGGTGTATTTTCTGTATTGGTAGTCTTAAGAGGAGTGACAAAATCAACAATACTCTATTTAAAAAAGATTCACGAAGCTGCACATGGAATGTAGTTGTCTGTGATAGCAGGTAAAAACCATCAGTTAAAATGAAAAGAAAGAAAGAAAAAGTGTTGATCTTACGTACAGTTCAGAAAGCATTTAAAATTCTTTAAAAATTAAGTACAGAGCAGCAACTACATTCTGTTTTAAGTTCTACTGGAACCTGATTCTGAATCCACCTCTCCTATTCAATGCCTGGGTATTCCCAGCAGCTGAAAATCTAAAATTACTTCATAGATCCTTTATCTTTCAGCATAAATGCCATTGGACAGCATTAAAATACTTGCAGCATGTATTCCTGTTTAAAAATCTAGGAAAAATTTATTTTTCAGTAAATGCTTTTAAAGGGATTTCTTGTTTTAAATGCTGTCAGAGCCCTTGTCTATACTGGTTTTGATTCTCATATGAGATAGCCAAAGGGGAGAGAAAAAATACCATTCCCGTCAGTTTGTGCCAAACTTGTACAGTTAAGAAGTAGTTCCTGTGCTTCCCACAGATGATTCAAGGACTTTCTGCCTCCTTTGGAAGGAATTATAGCAAATGAAAAAGAATTAAAGCAGTAAGCAGAGGACAATAGATTACAAAGGGAACCAGGGGGGTTTAAGCCTGGATTTTTGCTGTATTTCAGGTAATTTTTTTTTTTTTTTAATAGTTAAATCAGGCTCAGTCTGGTGTTATAAGTGGTATACTTCTGTTGTATTTTTCCTGCAATTATTACTTTTGTCTCCCAGTGAATGCTACTTTTCATATCCCTGTTTGAAGTTCAGTAAGTATTTGTTTCCTTCATTTTATATGCTGAAATCAGTGTGCCAAACAAGATGCTATGTGGATACCATAAATTTAGGGATGACCTGAGCTGGACTGGAACTGGTAGACCAAATTTTGATTATTTTCTATCATGGTAGTTATAGGGGAAAATATTTCTTTCTTTGAAACCTTCTGAAGCAGAAGTCTCACACACGACATTAAAGGATAGCCCTGCTTTGATACAGCGACCTGAATATGCTTAGATTTCTGCAAGGTTGTAGCATTCTGGCCAAGATTTCTGCTTGGGAAGACCAGATTTGGATGTATTAGCTAGTCAGCCTAATAACCCTGTACAGACTGTATTGATTTTCTAGGAGAGAGTTTATGAACTAAATAAACTTGGAGTTGGTGTCTTAATAAACTGCTTCTCTCAGTCTGTCACATTTCGTTACTGAGCTCTGCAGTTTAGGGGAAAAAAAGGCTAATTCTGTTACAGATTGTTCACAGCAGGGTCTCCAAATTAGCCCTTTGTTTTGTAATGCCACCTTGCTTGGGCTCGCTTTGAGCACATTTCTCAGTTTTACCCTAATGAGTTGCAACACTGATAATGTGGCTGATGATCTTTCATTGATTTCACTATCACTTGCTTGTCTGGTAATTGATCCGTTGCTGAGCCTCTAGTTAATTATATCGGCTTTGACATGGCCCGGTCCACCGGGAATTTCAAGTCTTGCAGAATAACAGTTTTAATAAAAGAGTCTATTACTGCAGGTGCTTGCTGCTGCATGCCAGTTGATTTTATGCGTGTGTGTGTGTGTGTGTGTGTGTGATCGAGAGAGAGAGGAGTGCACACGTGTGTGTGTCTGTGCATGGGTGTGCATTGGTGCTTTTTATTCTGTGGGAGAGGACTGCAGGACGGAAAAAAGAACGGGGCCGGAGGGGGTGGGGTGGTAAGAGGTGGAGATAAAGACAGCGAGGGGAGCACGCAAGAGATGCAGAACGGAGAGGAGGAAGCTTGCTATTGACAGTGTCCTTAAGCCTCCCACAAATAACAGCCATTAGTGGGAAGGTCAGGAGCTGAGCATGCAGCTTGACTGAGGCACTGAGTGCCACTTCAGAAATGAAGAGGCTGGCAAATTTTAGAGAGAATTTGAGGGGCTAATAGCTAGCTGTAAAGGTACAGCCACTGTTGGCACAATTGACTCCCAAGTGTCATTCTCCCCTCCCCAGTAGATAATAATTTTATTGACCACAGGTGGACTTAATATATTTTAAGGCAAGAGTTCTTGGGGTTCTTGCTTGTTTCTTCTTGGATATTGAATTTGCTGCTTTTGAGACTTTTTTTTTTTTTTTTTACTTAATGGTGCTGAACTGGAGGAAAGTTTAACAGAAAAGCTTTCAAGAGATGTAGGGTCTAGAGGGGAAGGCACATTTGTGTCAACATAGTGTACATCTTCTCATCTTTTCTCATTGCACACTAATGACACAGAGCTGCCACTGAAGCTCTCTTCTGTTTCTTTTGTTGTTTCAGAGAGTGAGGTTTATTGTTATTCCTGAGTTAAGAAAAAAGCAGTGAGTGGTACATTTGTCCTCCTAAATTTGTAGATTTTATTAGAAGATGAATGTTCCTTATGTTGGAAAGGATATTTTTTCCCTCCTTTTTTTTTTTTTTTTTTTGATACTTTGGCTGTATTTTTATGAGATTGCATGAATTTTGTTTTGTATTTATGAAGTTTGTTTGCAGAGTTATGATTTCTTGTCTGTATGTAAAGGATGAAGTGGGTAAGAGAATTTTTCAAGTAAGATTTACTTTTAAAAGCTATTGTAATTAAAACCAGTGTTACAGTAGTATAATTTATCCTGTAATATCATATTGTACCATAAGTATAGAACAAGGATTTTAAAGGAAAAATATTGTTTCTTTTGTGCTACTTTTTAACTGTGTGGGACTGGCTTTTTTTTTTTTCTTTCTGTGATTAATTTCTTTGTTCTTTATGATTTGAAAGGTGTATTGTATCTGCTTCAAGTAGTTACTTAAAAAAAACAAACCAAAAAACCAAAAAACAAACCAAAATTTAAAAAAATACTTTTGATCTTTTGGGGGAGGGGAGAAAAAGACTAGGCTTTTCATTTTCCTGTACTTTCTTGCTGCTTAAGGTACTTAGTAGTGAGCCAGAGAAGAGAGGGGTGCAAGAAATGAAATGTGCATATGACTTTCTGGGTTTATTGTGAAAGGAGTTGGATGATGTCTTTTTTTCCCCCTCTTTGGTAAGAGTTTTGTTTGGGATAGGAACTGACAATTCTTGTCTGAATAATATTTAGAAAATTACCAGGTCAACTTTTATGTTTTACTTCTAAGTGAATATTCCCTCTGTTTAAGAATATTTGCTTGCTTGCATGCTTTTAGGTTTTTTTTTTTTCCTTTAAGGTTTGCTAATCCTGTGTGGTAGGCAAGTATCAGATACTGCATGCTGTACTTGACAGCATTGTTGAGGAAAAACAGAGAAAGGGAAAGGGCCACAGCCTTTTCTTTCTCCCAGATCACTCTGATCATTGTGCTACTTAGAGAGAATGCGTGCGTGCGTGCGTGTGTGTGTGTGTGTGTATGTGTATCTGTGTATCTGTAGACTGAAGGGTTAGTGCAGGATGTCATTTGGTGCCTGACAGTGGAGCAGTGCAGTTGACTCTTTGCTCTGCTATCCAATGACATCCAGTGGCTGAGAGTTTGAAGCTGATGGTTGGGTCTCCTTAGTGCTGCATGCACACCTGACAGGCAGCTGTTAAACTGAGCAAAGGCGAGCTTGGGGAGTCACAATCTATGCATAAATGATAGGGGTATCTCTGCTGAAGGTGCGAAAGAAGCTCTGACCCTCTCCCCTGAATCCCCCCTTCCCAAATGAAACGCATAGTGCAGCTAGCTTCTTAACTACACTACACTCCTGCTACTGGCTGCCAAGAGGCTCAAAAAAATCCACCTTCACTTTTCAGTCTGAAGAGGCAGAAGTGGATGTGAGAGACAGACACACACAGAGACACAGAGAACGAAAGAGGGCAAGAGACTTGACTTTAAAAGACTCCTGCACTGACAACTCCATGCAGTTCGGAACAAGAACGGCAGCGACCGACTCTGGTTTCATGGGGACATGGCAGAACACTGACACTAACCTCTTATTCAGAATGTCCCAACAGGTATGTTACTTTCATTTATTTTAAAACACGGCATTCTTGTGCTCCTTTTTTTATTCTCTTCCCCCCACCCCCCCCCTTTTTTTTTTCTCTTTCCATGTTTCATTTTTCTTTCATTCATCACTACATAGTTAGCCTCTGAACTGTCATAACTATGTCATCGGAATGTGCATGGTTACTTCATTGCTTCCCTAAGGGCTCCTTTTTAAAGAAGAAAAAAAATATGAAAGCTTTAAAGTATAAACAAAGCATTCATTTTAAAGTTTCCAAATAGAGCTTTGCTTGTAATAAGACTGTTTTTCTTTGTTTGCTTTTGTTTTGTTCCAGCTTCCCCCCCCCCCCCACTCTCCTCCCATCCCATAAATAAAAGTATCTGCTATCCCAGCAAAAGTCCTTTCTTTCTTCCTTGAGTACATAAGCCCTCAAATCAAAGTGCTACTAAATTTAGGGGGCCCCTCAGAACGGTATAATTGACTTCATGTGGCAGAACAGAGTTTACTCAGAGAGAGGGAAGGAGCCGCGAGCCGTCCTGCTGGAGCTGCTGCCAGTACGGAGCTGAGGGTCGTTAGAGGAGACAGTTTCAGTGCTCGGGTCCCTCTCCGCTCCCTCTCCCTGCTCGCTCCCTCTCTCTCTCCCCGTCTCAGCGGAGCTGTGCCTTGGCGTCCTCCCCAGAGCTGCTCCTTCACCGGGGGCCGTGTTTAAGGCAGCTTGGTATGCCGGTTCTGACGGGAAAGCGAAAATGTTACTGCAAGGCCAGTAATAACTGATAATTAATCACAGGAGCCAGTGTCTCTGTACCATGCACTTGGTGATACGCGCCTTGTGTATTATAGCTAATCTTGCACAATTGCTTGGCTCCTCTGAGTAAAGGGAAGGGGGGCCGGGGGGGAGGGGGGGGGGGGGAGAGGGTGTAAGAGAGGGGAGAAAAAAAAAGGGAACAAAAAAAAGAAACTTTCAGCTTGGACGGGGCTCAAGCAGGGGAGGGAAGTTCAACCTGGAGGTTTTTAGCAGGGTGACTCCGTACCAGGGGACGTTTTGTCTTTCTGGAAACTGGTTTCCAATTCTGAACTGACACTGACTGATGATAACTGAAACACTGTGTTACCCAAAACAGGAGTTATTAAATGATTGGTATGTTAATATCAGATTTTTATTTAACATAAGACATAAGATGAAACTACTTACCTGAGAAGCATTGTACTGTAAGAAAAGAGAGGGAAAGTAATTCTATTTTTATAGTTTACAGTACCAAAGCATGCCTGAATACAGGCCATTAAATGGTGATTTAATTAAAAAGAAAAAAAAAACCCAAACCCACACCAACACACACAAACTCAAAACAAAAACAAAGCAAAAAAACCCACAAAAAAACACATACCAAAAAAAACCCCAATCAAACAACCAAAACACCACACACTTTAGACTCAAGAGAAATTCTAAAGCAGATAGATAATAACCAATAGCAACTGTCTATAGACCACAGTTTAAGTAGTGTAGCTCAGGACAGGATGAAGGCATTTGAATAAGGAATATTTTGATATATCCTGTAGAGGGACCCTGATTACTGCTGATACAGTATGCTGGTATGGAATGTAATCAGCATAAGGCAAATAAGAAACTCCGTTCAGTTTCTCATTCTTGAAAGTAAAAAAGTTCATTTCCTGATAGAGAGGTACATTTAAAAAAAAAGCTGCTTGTCACTAGGAAGTGCAAACTGCTTCTGCACTGCTTACAAGCCTTATCAGCTGTATGCATGTCTGTGATACATAATATATGTGGTTATGTTGATATTGAATAGCATAGGAAGCAGTTATCCCAATTACTTGCTGTGTTCTTTTAGTAAGGAGTGAGATTAAATTTCTGAGGTGGAGAAAGATTCTTTTCCATTTCAGCCACAAAAGAGTTAACGTAACTAGATCCAGATAAGAATCAATTGATAAATGAGGATTGAAGCACGTAGATAGTATTAGATTGCCTGTTAGTATTAAACCTTTTTCAACAGATTTAGCTTCTGTGGTCTCCAGAATATTTGAAAATGTTCAACACTGGCAAAGCAAGGAAACAAAACTAAAGAGCATCACAGTGTGTAAGAGGGTCAAATAATTTGAGACAACTAGCTCATTAGACCCAGCTAAACATTTATGCACATAAGCTAGGCTGCTTGTTTTCTGTTTTCTTTATAAAATAATACTTTAAATGTGCTAGTTCTTGAGTATTAATTGGAATGTGTACATTATTTAACGTATGTGGTCCATGTTGTATTCTGTATAGGGGAGAAGTAATTTACTAAATGACAAAACATAGATGCTGCATCAGTGTGTATCTTTCCACTGGAGTACACACACAGTAGCCCTGCAAAGGTGGTAATGTTAAACAGATTTGTTTCTTGACTACAGACTTTTAATGTGTTCACATACTGTGTTAATCGCCTTCTCATATTTTGTTTGTTTGTTTAACATGTGCTAAACATCCAGTCCAAATATCTTTTCATCACGCTTTTAAGAGTAGGGTAAGTTATTTTGCTAAACACATTTCTCTCATCCTTAAGGTTGATTTTTTTTATCTCAGCTTTCTGATTTGTTGAGACTGTTACAACTTGCTAGCTCATGCAGACTGTAAGCACGGACTGTGTGCAAGTGCAGCTGCAAATTTGGTCAAAATGCCAATATTTCTTTCTAAATCACTAAAATTTTGGATATTGTTGTTCCGTTACATATTTAGATCAATTTGTTAATTATTTTCAATCCGTCCTCTAGAAATGTAAGTATTTTTAGGATTTTTGCTATGCTTTAAGGAAAATTGTTTTAATGAGTGCAAATAACATGGAGTTATGAAATGTACCTAACTTGCAAGCAAAGTTTGGCATGGTTTGAAAGAACTGTTTAATGAAACTTTTCCAGATATACACAGTAATGCTAGAGACATTTCTTTTTTTCAGTTTCTAAGTATAATACTGGATTTCTACATGTTTTTTGAGAAGCAAGCAAACTCTGAGCCCCGTCACTTTTCCTTGGGGTTATAACTTAATCTGAAGAAGGTTTTTTTTCTAATACAGAGATTGGAGCATAGCAAGAAGAATGATTTAGAACAAATCAAAACCTTGTGATCACTCCCACCTCTTACCTCTCAACTCACTGCACTGCTATTAGCATACTAGAGGAATGAATAACTTTTCTGAGGCTAAAAGGAAAACCTACTTCATGATGAGAAGAAACTGCATGTAGTAGAAACATTAAGATTGGTTGTACAGGTCTGAGCTGTTAATACCAAGTATGATGCTGTTCATTTTTGATTATTTTTAAGAGAATGGGAGCGCAAGAAAATGGCGTCTCCACATTCCAGAAGAAAATTTTGGTGGGGTGAGAGGAGAAGAGGAATAATCTCCTAAATTACCTGTGAAAAGTTTATGACATAGACACTTGACTGCATTGTTTTGCTTATACACCTTTTGTTCAAGTAGAAGTGTGCGATTCGGTTGAAAGGGCTCATCCCATTCTGTATACAGAAGAATGTCTGATAACCTTAAAGGACATAAATCTTAACTTTTAAAAAGCAGTGCTTCTTTGGGTCACTTTGATCAGTGACAGGTCGAGAATGAACAGAAACCCATGGCTTCTCTTCCATGCTCATCTGGTTAACTCCAGGGCACCCACTGCCCATTCTAGTTCTGGCTAGGAGTTGTTAACAACAGAAAAAGTCTGGATTTGATTGATTTAAAAAAGCAGGCTTTTGTGATTGTCTGCTTTCATAAAGGTTTTGTGCATTTGTCGGGGTAAGAAATGTCATTTTTCTTCATCCAGTTACCTTAAAGGCTGCAATGTTTTAAAATACTTTTAAGTCATTTCAAAATTAGACCATAAGAGAAATGGCTGTAACCCACAGTGACACAAATGCCAGAGCCTTGCACCCTTTTGTTGAGAAAGAAATATATTTAATCAGTTTCAGATAAAAGGGTAATAGACTTTCCAAGAGTTTTTCTCAACATGAGAGTGAAAAAGCAGTATATCAAAATTATAGATGGATCTGTGCATCATTATATAGTAATTTAGAATTCACTCAATGATGTAACAGAATTAACAACATAATTTCATTGTGTAACTGTATCTTATTAAAGAACAACTGTCTGACATTCTCTTACAGTTGCTTTATTTAACTTCATGCAAATATTATTAGTAGTGACATTTCTCTATTGTACATTAGATTCTCTCATTAGCATGATGTGTTAGTTATCACCAGAGAGATCACTTCTAGATAGGTGAGCGGGAAGCCAAGAAAACTAAAAATTAAATCAATGATGTATATTAATATAGACATGTCTGTTCATGAGAGATATGGTACAGTAAATTCAACTTTCCCTCCCCCCCCCTTGCATAAATGTGTGCTTATTCCAAGGCAAATGAAATCATGTATACAATGCATGAAGTATGCACTAATATTTCTAAAATATTAAACCATATAGAATGTGCAGTGCCTGTTTTCAGCGGTACTTACATTATTCAAACTGGAAGTTCCGAACGTTGATATAGACGCAGGCACATAAAGTGTTTATTGAACCAATATTCAAAAATAGGAGCGCAGTGTAACATCTAATGGATTGGAGGTGAAGGCTTTTTAAATGTTGCTAGGTTGCTGGTCACAGATACTGTATGCAGTTTTAACATTTATTAAGTAATTAGCTGTTTTACAGTAGCATATGACTGTCCTTTTAATACAAGTGTACGTGCAAAAAGAATTCAAACTTAATTCATCAGCAAACTGTATTTATTATGAGTATTCTGGGAGGAAGGTTAACATTGGTAGACTGCATTTTCTGTTTTGCAGTATTTAACACTAACCTGTGTCAGTAAACATAGTTTTACTTTATGCACGTATATGTATAATCACACCATTTTAAAGAATAGCTGACCCCAGGTGATTTTTGTTGTTGTTGTTGTTGTTGCTCATGAATAAGTTCATGTGCTGCTATGAGTCCAGAAGCTTTATCAGGTTACGTTGTCTCATTTCAGACCCTTGCTCTATTTAATTTTGTTGGATGTTTTTGGTAAAGCATGATTTAGACCTGTAATCATTCTTGTCCTTCTAGGAAATTAAAAATATTTGCATCAAGAATTTTATACTGTTTCTGATGTGCCTCAGGGTAGAGATCGTAGAGGGCAAAAGCACAGAATGGTTTTTATGGCACAGACATATAAGTTCATGCATGCAGTGATAGATACCTGGCTATATACATGATGCATGCATGATTAAAGACAAAAAACTCCTATCAGTAGCTTCTCTTACTGTGTGTTCATGATTTGCAGAATTGAAACACAGCAAAATGCTTCCTGATACTCTCAATGTATAGTCTTCTTTCACATAGGTATACATGCAATACTTGAACATGTTTGTGTCATTGTTTATTTTAGTTGATGATGTGCTAAGTGCACGGTGAGATCTTTGCTTAACTTTGACATGTGTATGCACAAAACTGTAGAATCTGCATGAAGCATTGAACCATATACCAAAGCACATGCTCAAATATGTTGTGCAAGCACCAGTGTTTAACATTTTAAAATGTAGGGATTTTCTATTTTCTATTTTTCTGCTTTGTATTTTAGTAGTTATTTATTCATGTATAGTTTTATGAAGATTTTATTAATGTACTGGCAGAACAGACATGGTACATAACAGCAATAGAGTCCCCTGCTCAGGGTTAAGAGCCAAGGCAAATCTTCCCTAACTAATTAGATGCTGAGTAAGGCATCTTACTGAAGTTGGGGCAAAAGTGAATGGGTCACAGCTGAGACAGGATTGCAAGGACTGTAGTGATAGTGAAAGCATTCGCGTTTGCCAGGTCGTTGTGACATTGTTCTGATTGCAAAGGAACACTCTGTTCACTGATACAGAACTGCCGTCATAAAGTACAGTCAGAAACAAAAGCTTTAAAGAGCTTTTACTTTTTTATTAGAAATGCTTAAAACATATGCTTTCTTTCCTCGATTATTTTTCTCAAACAGTACTGCTTGTGCTTTTGTAAAAGGCTTTGCCTTGTAGACTAATGGTGCTTTGCGTTTAGAAGATCTTCCAAACTTGGGGCTCCTAGTATACCCAGGAGGTGATGAATCATACTGGCTCAAGAAAGAGAAGGCTGAAACAGAGAAGGGGGAAAAAGGGAGAATTCCATTGTTGCTGTCTCTTAATCTTTTAGTTCAGGAAGGCAGTCACTAATGCAGCTCCTTGCTATAGCTGAGAGAGCATAATGACACAATTTCATCATCTAGATAAACTGTAATTAAAGGATTTATTTTTTACACAATCTGCATGTAGAAAGGGGTAAACTTGAAAAAGGCAGTTTTATTAAATGAAAGTCTGTGTGTTTATGTGCATTTTTTTCAATGAGGCAAAAATGCATTCTTTAGCTTAGCAGCAGTCTTAACAAATGTCCATAATAAGAGACTGTACATCAACCTATGCATAGGCATCTGTTGCTTTGCTACTGCTTACCCTACTCATTATAGTAATGACCTAATGCCTCCTTTCCCTTGCTGAAATATTTGACTACTGTTTTATAAATTATTTTCCTTCACCAACAAAGAAAACAGTGCCACTTCTATGGCTGTGACACACAACATTTTGTCATAGGAGGCCATCTCCTTGATGAGGCGGGGGTGGAGGGTGAGCGGGGGGAGCATCTCAGAATTGCTTTGATCAGTGCGAACTTGCCAACAATGTACCATTGATGCTATTCTAACTCTCTTGGGAAGACATTGCATCCCCATCCTCTACCAGTGATGCGTATCTGAGCACTTGTGCAAAGGAAAGGAGAGAGTGTCATCTGCCACTTACAGAGCACAGGGATTCAGAAGAGGAAATGACATGATTACAATCCTGCCATTCCTTCTTGTGCACAACAAAGAAGTCAGCAAGCTTTTATTATAAAGTGAATAATAAGTGATACTTTGAGAAGCTTTATGGAAAGTGGAAAAAAAAATTACACTGGGGTTGTCATTAAAGCTGAAATGTACTGTCACTGGTAGGTAAACTTCTGTGATGTTTGAGGTGATGCTTATTTGAAAATGGCCCACAACAAAGATGTGCCAGTAGAGATCGGCATTTTGGCATATGCTTCTTATAGAAGAGATTGAGTGTCATGGTAATTGTCTCTGGGTTTGGTAGGGGGTTTTGTTTGTTTGTTTGTTTTTTGTTGTTTGTTTGGGTTTTTTTGTTTGTGTATGTGTGATACCTAGTGCAAGTAGTGCACTAGAGCTTTTATTACTTTTTCTCTTTGATTTTTAACAAGGGAACTGGTGAATACAGTGTGAATTCTAGGGAGGAGACAGATTACCAGATTCTCTGCATATATATTATCTTCTCCATGTATTCCATAGTCTGTTTCTAGAAGATCGGCGACTTTGAAATGCAATACTTCAGGCTTTGAACAGTTTGAATGAAAATGTCATACAATGTAGCTCTTTTCAGATGAATGGTTCAACATTTGGTGTGTACTGGTAAGAGGAAAATAGAATATAAAGGATCATATCCTCACTGTGATCTGAGCATTTGTTTTCCATTCATGTCATTGGAGGCCCTGTCATGCATCAAGGACAGCATGTAGTATAGGTACAGAATTACAGATAGCGATGTATTAGCCTTCAGAGTGAGTTGTAACTAGAAGCTTAGTTCTCTAAATGTAATTTTTGTGAAGCTAAACGTGCAGGTAGTTTGAAAGAAAAAATTCTACGCTGGTTAAAAAGTTGCTTTTGTGTATTTTTATTTTTTTCTGATATTTGTAGGCTAAAAAGATGTACATCATTAAAAAAAAAAAAAAAACTAACCCACATTTAGACATTGTACTTTCTTAAGGAAATATAAGCCTAGCTTCCTGTTTTATCACAATCCAGAAATTAAACCAGGCTCACTGTTAAAGTTTGTGTTCACATCTAAGTTTTTAGACCTGGGTTTGTGTCTGATATTATTGAGTAAGTTGCTGAAAGCTCCATTTTTCACAGTTTAGCCTTAAAGCCAGTTCAAAATTATGGTTGCATCCAGTTTGCCTATAAAGTTTTAAGTTTTTTTGAGCCAGGAATCTCAAAGTGAGATTTGGGCAGTGTAATTCAACATAGAATTAAATTGAGGAGAAATGTTTGCAATACTCCTTGATAATTGGAATTACCAACTTTTCCATAGGAAAAATAGCAGCATAGTGAGATAAAAGGTAATTTAATGAAGAAAGTAGCATTTGAAAGGCATTCTCTTTGACATAAAGATTTGGTTTTCCCAAGGTGTTCTATCTTCTTTGGTTTTGTTGTGTTGGGGTGTTGGTTTGTTCATTGGGTTTTGGTTTGTTTGGGCTTTCTTGGGTTTGGGGTTTTTTTTGTCTAAGATTTTTTGGGGGGGGGTGTGTTTGCTTGCGGGGTGAGGTTTTTTGTTGTTGTTTTGTTTTATTAAGGAAAAGAAACCAACAAACCTGAAGATGTTGTTGTCAGATCTTTTTATGCAGATTGATTTCTTTTTAGCATATTCATGGCCCTTTGCCTGCACAGAATACAAGACTACAGTTTTATTGCTGCTTTCAGAAGGATATCTTGTGAGATGTTACGGCTCCTGCGGAAGTACAACGGCAAAATGTCATTTTATGATAGATCATTATTGATATCCTTTATTTATTTATGCCTTTCCTCATTTTTCTTTCCCTGCAGTTTTTCTTGCTTTGTATGTCTGAACATGTATTAAAAGAAACACTCTTCTTTGTTTTAATTATTCAATTATGACCTTCTTGATTATAAGGGACTGTAGAAAGAGATGAGAGGTAGACAGAAGCATCTCTTCCAAGGATGGCTGAATGTAGGAGCTGACATACAGAGTTCATTTTTTTTTGTATTTTCATTGTGCCTGTATGCAAGAGCATGATAAAAATGTATGATGCCCTAACTTATCACATGGAAGGTGCTGAAAAGCATCTCAGTTTGATCTCTTGTACAGTTTCTTATCCAAGGCATATTGGATCTTTAAAAGGGAGCCCTCAGTATATTTGCATTCCTACGTTTTGCAAATAAGCTTTGTGTTTATTTGGTAAAAGGAATGCTGAGAAAAAAAAGGGAAAATTAAACTCAGAGAATGCTTGAACACTTTTTTTCCTACATAGACTCAATAAACGGAAAACAACATCAGTGAGTTGTTTAAAAAGATTAAAACCATAAACCTGCATCCCTGCGTTCAGATTCAGTTTTTAATTTAAAATGTGCCTTTTTTTTTTTTTTTTAATTGCAGGAATTCTCTAAAAACTTAAATTTTATGGAAATCTGTAAAATGGAGTTCATAGAAAGAACAGTCTACTCAGAAGAGGTAGAAACTGTATTTCTGAGTAGTGGACATTGGGCTTTTCACATTTCATATTATAAGTAGTCGCTGTTTGTTCCCTGAACAGTTACCTCTTAAAATGCATAAATTTGATAAGAACATTTGAAATAGATGTCTTGGGGAGGAGGGAGGTACCAGCTAATGAAGAGTATGCAAGGAAAAAATAATTGCTTCCAGCTGGCTTTATATAATAAAACTACTATTAAAATGAGGAGCTCCATTAGCAAGGTTTTAATTATATATTTTCTTACATTTCTAAATACACAGCCTTCAGAAAAATAACACTTAAATGAGCTAAGCGTGACAGCCCTTGCTCCAGCCAGGGAAAAATATAAAGAAGTACCAACTCGTGTACCCTGCCTTAATGCCCCACAGCAGTTGACATTGCTGGAATGCCTCCTGCAGCTGGTGGCATATGACTGTCATTTGCAGGCAGGATATACGGAGAATTTACACAATGGAGGCATTCATGAAAGTGTTCCTCATCTGGGACTCCTGCAAGCTCTCATTTTATTGACCCTGTCAGAATTTAACTGGTAGGCTGTCAAATTATGTGTTGCTTTATCTAACATTAGTTTTTCTTTTAAATTAGAATGCATGGAAGAAGGAGTTGTGAAAAACAGGTATGAAAAGCAAAAACAACTTCTGACATACTGCTCCTAAACTAGGAAAAACGTAACACCTGCGTAAGAACTTTGTCATTTGTGCTACAAATTGTAAGGATTCCATTTTCAGTTCAAGATTAAATAACGTGTGAGTGTTTTATGGAGCCTTCTCAGGGTTTGGGGTGGGGGTTGTTTAGCATTCAAGGCCTTAAATGAAAATCCGTTTTCTGAATTACCATGTCCCTCAAGTGTAACTTGAACATTGGTGTACAAACAGCTTTGTGAAACAGCTCACTCTTTAACTGCCAGTGTCCTTAAAGATAGCAGGAAAAGTGCTCTATAAACAAGCTTCGCAAAAAAAAAAAAAAGAGAAGCTTTTTTTCTTTGCTGCATCTTTATGCAGAATGCCATAAAAAAAAACCCAAAACCACTCAATACTTAATGGTTTTTATAATGTTCTGCAAACAGTGTAATAATCTGAGGAGTGATTGATGATTATAAATATGTTCTTTATATCACAGATTGGCTGCTTATTAATTAAATGGTGTTGAGGCATGACCTCTCCAAAGCTAAAATTTGCATAAAAGAAATAAAATGTATGCACAGCTTCATTGATATCTGTGAGAAAACTGGTTACAGCAGCAGACAGCACACCAAAACACTGACTTCATGCAGATGGAGTATACTGCACAAAAAGTGTCTTACGCAGTGAGTTACTAATTTTAGTAGATCCTCCTATCCAGTAGTGCATTGTTAATGCAATGCTAAAGTTCAGTCCAGGGCAGGGGGAAGAGAGAGAGTGGGAATGAGAAAGAATGATTAGATTGTTACAGGAAAATACATTTTAACCAGGAGGCTATCAATCACTTAATTTCTGATAGGGAAAGAAAAAAATCAGCTCACCATATATATTTTTGTTCACATATAGAAATAAGGTATGGCATCTGCCTCTCTGACATGGGGTATCAATATCTTAGATTTTACTGATTACATTTTATTATTACTGTTCTATTTTTTTTTTAAATGTTGGATTTCTGTTAGAATAGTAATAGCTGAATAGTGAACACTCTTCCACATTAAGAAATTTATGTGATTGACTATGTTTGTCTTGTGATATATATAATTTCCAGTTAGTTGCCACTTTGTTTCTCTCTCTCCTGGAATAAAAATTAATTTTAAACACAAAAAAACCCAACTGATCTAAACAGAGAATTTTTTTTTGCTCTGGAGTCTACTGAGAAGTTGATTTTTCTCTGTAGGGTTAGATTAGAAAGACAACTTGAATGTTTTTAATTCACTTGTTTTTTTGTTGTTGTTTTGTTTTGGATTTTTTTTTACATTTAAGTATAGCATTCTGCAAACATTGCCTTTTGTTACTTTTTTTTTTTTAGAGGTGATTGCATAAGCTGTAATATTACATTAGTATTTAGCAATTGAAAGATTAGTTATTTACAAGCATTTGACAAATACAGATTTTCTCTCCTGATAAGTGAATTTCCATTCCAAGGAAAATCATGTTTCTCTGGGTTTGGCATAGCACTTACTGTGAAATGACATTTTTTTGTTCTGTTTTTCTTAAAATGGAAAAAAAAAAAAAGGAAGTAGATTCATATGAGTGTATTTTCTTGTTAATAAGGGTAGCTTCATTAGTGCTTTCTTAGCCTGATTGTCTAAGGAAAGAAGTAAAAGCTTGGTTTTAGAACACAATGAAAAGCATGGAAAATGTTCAGGGAACAATAAAAATGAGTAACAAATTTCTTATATCATCAGAGATACTTGGCAATTTATTTAAAATAATTTCTATCTAATTTTTTCCATTGTGAAAGCTTGTTCAAGGTAGTCAATACTTTATACTACAGGACAAAACCAAGTTATCTCAGACTCTACTGCTGATACAAAACCTTGCTGTGGAAAAGCAATACAACACTAGAGAATTTTAATTTTAAGTACGTAATCTCGTTCTCACTGAAATCAATAAAAACAGTCTGTGAGTGGTCTGAGGACTCTAACTTTTCTCGTAGTCCTCACTCAGGAAGAGGTAATTCATGTTTTGCTTGTTCCAGGTGAAGCATACCTAAAATACATGCTAAGCGAAGAAACAACTGTATAATTGAATTTGGGGAGAGGATTAGGGCATTGTACTCTAGTTTCAGATGATTTGTGGAAGTGTTTTTCAAAATCTGAATTACAGATTTAAGAGAAACCTGGTGGTTGTTGCAGTGTATGCTAGCTGTTGGGTTTATTTGTTTTGCTTTCTTAAATTTGATTTTAAATCCTCTGATAACTCTGTGCCGAGCATTTTTTTTACATTGAAATTCAGTTCTGTTCTTGCATTAAAATGCATATTTCATTTTTCTATACCTTAAGCAACAAAATCTTTCTGAAGGCAGTGGAAGGAAATTATTTAACTAGCAGCATAGACAGCAATGTTAAAAAGTAAAAAAAAAAAAATCACAAATCCTCAAAACTAATTCCACTTTAAACATCTACTGGGTATTCATATATCTTTTGCATGAAAGTTGACTGGACATGAAATGAGGTCTTTCTCCACATTCTTATTTTTGCTTTTTGCTCGCATTAGGAAGCTAAAAGTGAGGTGTGAAAACATTAAATTCAATACTTATGCAATTTTATAATTATGAAGCTGAAGCTCACCTACATGAATGATATTTTCTATGATTTTCCAATTTGCATTTTTAAAGGACTTTTTAAATGTCCACATTGAAATAGAACTTTTCAAACATGTGAAGTAAATGACATACATAAATAAAATGCATAAAGCAAAACTACAGACATAAAACTGATTTTAAGTTACTTTTTTATTTCCCCACACCTACCACCACCCTCTCCTCTCCTCCCCGCCCCCCCCCACCCCGGGCCTATACCTTCTCTTCTCTGCCACATCCTCATCCTTTTGAACAATTCTGCAGTGGTCAGGTGTGGCATTTTGATTCTATCCACTGACTTGCATATTGATGTTTATACACCCACAAACTGTAAAAAGAAAACCGACTAAATGTGGCTTCAGGGAAAAAAAAGGAGTGGTGGGTGCAGATACCAGCTGGAGCTTGATGCATGTGTTCTCTTCTGTGGCACCGTTTTGTTGTTGATGTGGGAATGTAGCTAAACGGTGGCTACAGATGCTCCGCTAAATAAGGATCCCCATAAATTCCAGCTGTGAACTTGTGATTCATCCTTCCCTGCACAAAAGATATATTTCCACATGTCCCATTATGTTTCATATTTGATTTTTATCACACACTGTGTGCCAGTCTGGGTCTTGTCTACATGCTTTTTATGAATCCTGTAACCCTTTCTCTCTTCCTCCTTTGAATTGGAGTCATTATGCACCACCAGTCTCCATGCAAAAGATCCACATTACAATAGTACAGCATCCTTGTAAATAATTTTTTAATGAATCAATTACATGAATAATATATCTAGGTAACCACCATAACTCATAGTCTGGACCTATCTATAGAAAATCATATCAGTCTATTTGAAAAGTACTTCTTGAAGCTATGTCTGTAGTCATTAAAATGATCCGAGTTCTGAATTTCATCTTTAAAAATACGTCTTACAAAAAAAAATGTATCTAAATTTTTTGGTGTGATTTTTATCTGTAATAATTTCATGTATTTAGTGTAGCTTCTCTTTTAAGTATGTATCTGATAAAGACTCTTACTCTGAATTATGAATAATATCCATTGTTAAACCATTTATGCTGAGAGTCAGTAAAAAGAACTGCAATACTGCCACTGGTTCCATGGTACCAAATGAAATCCGTTCAGTAATTTGTCTTGTTATTATCTTTATATATTCCTCTTAGCCATTATATTCTCTAATTTGGAATTCAAGCTACCATAATGAAGATATGGAAATTTGCGTCTAAAAATACAGGTGTCTGTGGTCCCAAGAGTATGCAGAACCTGTAGTTTAAAATACTAAAAAACAAAGTAAGGATTTTAAAGCTGAATTGCAATATTGAGTTGGATTATTGTAATACAGTTAAGAGAAGCATGTGTCCTAATTAGAGTGAAATATGGTTAGCTCTCTAACAAATATATTGCTGATGGAGATTTGCAGTAAGTTTTCATATGGTAGTCATTGACTACTACTCAGAACATGAGGCAGAAGTCATCATTGTCGTGTTAGACAGCTGTAGCCTAGAAAGTATGTCTTCGTGAAGGTAAAACCTCAAAAGATTGCTGCAGTTATTAATGATTAAAGTACTAAATTTGAGCATTGGATTTTTGCAGGCTGCTGAAGCCAGTGGTTATAGCTCCAGCGCAAATTTTATATGGTGATACAGGAACTGGACTCAGTGCTTGCAGTCTTCAGAAATGAAGTTACTCTGTAGTTGTTGCAGCAGTGCTGTAGTCTCCATACTAGTCATTTACAGTATACTCATCTACATAGGTCTAGTTTTGTTGACTGAAGAAAAGTGCTGTGAGAATGAAACTTCTGAAACTGTATAAAAGCAAATGCATGTAGCTGTGTGCAAAATTTGATGTCCATTCCAGTGCTTTGTCTGTTACTTTGCAAGGAAAAATAAGTCTGTTCATAATTGAAATTCTCCAGGCAAGTCAGATATATAGTATACTAACATTTTTCAATGGAATGGATAGTTAATTAGTTTGTATTTTAAATTGAAGGTCAGTGTGTTATAGATTTCTGTGGGAACAAAAAGAAAGAGCATCTACTTAAAACAATAAGTAAGTGAGGCCTGTTCTCAGTAGTATCTGAGGTACTGTTGAGTTGAACCACTGGTCACTGTCAAATTCCAATCAAAATGCAGATAAGTTTAGCATAAACATAAGGTGTTGGTGTGTTTCCAGAATTGTAAAGAAGACTTAAGCTGGAAAAGAGGATAGAGATTAACAGTTTGTTTTACAGCTAGCTTAGGTATTTCGGATCAAGTGACTGGCGCTGCTTGTAACGAAGCATCTGCAAAGTTTGTCAGTGTGATGTTGGTATTCTATGCTCAAGAAGTCCAGTGTCAACAGAGCTGTGACTTACCACTTTCAGCAACCTCTCAACTGGGAAACAATAAAATATCTTTAATTTGAACATGAGGCTGGGGGAGAATACTGGGACGAGAGTATAATTTCAGATGCTATTAATTTTCCCAAAATAACATTTATGTGCTTTGTCTTGCCAGATAGTCTACAATGCTTTTCCTCATTTCATGTGCCAGGCTGTTTTTATATTATCATTTCCTTCTCTGCTGTGTTTATCTTTTCTGAAAATGGTGAATGTAAGCTATTACAGCCCGGGTGGGTGGCACACATTTTCACAGTAACTTTTAAAACACAGAGCAAACATTTTATTTGGGTTTTGAAAACCACTGAGAGAACTTAATGCAGCTGCTCTCATGGCATCAAAGTGAAACATGTAAAAATCTCACTTTCTATTCTAAATAACCTTAGGGCTGTTGAGTCAGATATTTCCGGGTTGACGTGTTTTGCACAGGAGTGACAGTGGTATTGAGTATATATAGTAAATCTTAATGTTCCACTGAATCTCTTCACTCTTTTATGAGCTTTGCAAGGCACTCATCCTTTACAAAATGTCAAGTTAAAACATGTCACTTTGCTATAGTTGAAATTACTTACTTGTTTTTAATCAAAAAGCAACTCTTAATGGGCTGTTTTACTGTAGGCAGTAACGAGAGGAGCTTTCCAGTTTAGTAGCAAGTAGTACTTCTGACCCATTATTTGCTGTCATTTTTACTTCCCATCCAGCAATGTGAAGGGAGTTGCATGATTAAACTGAGAGAATGCTGAATCAGGATAATGGTGCTGCATGTCCTACACCATGTAGAATTAGTATTTTTAGAGAAAGCTAAGCTGGTTTTAATGCATATATTTTGGTTTCTTTAGACAATAGTCTTGTGTTTCCCAGGAACTTTACTGTATCTGGGATCTCTTTCAGCAAGCAGAGGTGGTCTTGATTCTAGTTTTCCAAAACTCAGGATGAATTTGAGAAGTGCCATTGTATTCAACATAATCCTTGGATCTTATCCTGTGCAGTAGAAGGCTTTCTTAACTAGTGACACGCAGAAGCTCAGTGAAGCCACTTTATGTATATATTTTTTTTTAGGACTGAAATGGCTCTTCAGTTTCTAGGCCAGTTAATAATCCTTCTCTTAACTATGCTGTACATATTGCAGATGGTGCATGACAGACTAGTCAGTGCCTCAAAGGTCACTACAACACTATTAGCTAGATCACTATGCCCTTTGTTTCTTGAGGATGCTTCTGTTACAGTACTTGGGAAAAAAAAGAGGAATAAACTTTGAGTTTCATTTTAAAACACCACTTCTTTACTTTTAAAATGCCACTTCTTTACTCACCAACAAGTGCTTCAAATGTGGTCATTTTTTGTCA